>NC_053394.1:331830721-331898897 GCF_905171765.1 Bufo bufo | reverse complement strand
AACATCTGGGTATCCGAACCTATCTTAAGTTTTGCAGGTCTCTTAGCCAACTCTCCCACCTTGGCATCAAATTTTCAGGTATGGGCTCATCCCATCCCAACTTGTGTCTGCATAATTCTTGTAGTATTTATTTTGCTCTGAGGATTACTGGGGCCAAGAATCCCAATGGATCAAATATAGAAGCCACTGCGGTAAGAATGGTACGTCTAGTTGCAATTTTCTCTTCAATATATACTTCAAAGAAGAACTTGTCATTCTCTACATTCCATCCCAATCCAAGTATGTTCTGGACTGGAAGATGATCATAATTGAGATCTACATTCTTTATTGATGATGCACGTTTAGAGTCACTGATGGATTTCAGTACCTCTCTGTTGTTTGAGATGAATTTATGAAGGCGCAAGTTTCCTCTTGCGCATAACTATTGGCTTTCTTTCACTAGTTTGAGTGCAGATTCTGTGGACTCTAGACTTATGAGACCATCATCTACATAAAAGTTTTTATTCAGAAAATTTGCTGCTGATGGGCAATCCTTTTCATTCTGATTGGCCAGGTACTTCATACCATAATTGGTGCAACCTGGAGACGATGCTTCTCCAAACAAGTGTACTTTCATTCTGTATTCTGCTGGCTCTGTTTCTGCATCTCCATCCTCCCACCATAGAAACCTCAGGAAGTCTCAATCTTCATTCTTTACATGAAACTGGTGAAACATTTTTTCAACGTCAGATATGACTGCTACGGGATACTTTCTGAATCTACAGCGTACTCCAGGCAGAGTGTTTGTAAGTTCTAGTCCTTTTAGTAGATGATCGTTCAATTCCACACCATCATACTTTGCTGAGCAATCAAATACTACTCTAATCTTATCTGGTTTCTTTGAGTGGTAAACACCTTGATGTGGGATGTACCACACTTCTCCTTCTTTAGGCTGATTATTAACTTTCTCTGCATGTCCTTCTTCAAGGATGCCTTTCATGAATTTCAAATAATCAATCTTGAGTTTGGGATCTCTTCCCGTCATTGTGGTGAGTTTGAGCTTCACTGGTTCTGTAGCTACTTCTAATTTCTTGATCAATGAAGGTGACGTCACTCTGGCCATCCAGTAGCGCATAGGCGTTTACCTTCTTGTTCCTCCTTTTAGGATTTAAAATGCACAATGGTACAACCATTGATGTGCCATTGCTTTCTCCTTCCCTCACTCTGCAAGAGAATACCAATACTTTCTTTCGTTCCTCAGTATCTTTAGGTATTGAGGATTTATGTTTCTTTGGACGTTCTTCATGTAGTGGTGTAGGATGGCGTCCTTTGCAAATGCTGCATGTGGTCTTTTTCTTACACTCCTTAGTAACATGGCCTTTTTTTAGACAACCAAAACACAGTTGGTTCTCGAGTACAAACTTTTTCTTTTCATCTGGGGACTTCTCCTTCAATTGTTGGCACTTGTGTATGGAGTGGTTCTCTCCACAGAACATACACTTGAAGGTATTATGAAGATTTGTCGGTTCGGTCTCTCTACTGATCCCAGTAGTGACTTTGAACTTGCTCTCGTAGGTATCTTGACCTTTAGCTGCTCCGTTGGTTGCAAAGCTAGTTGCTCTTGCACGTCTTATCTCTCTTGCAGGCCTTTCTTCTAAGGATTTTAAGACGTAAGATGATGTTACTGGATTACATGCTATCCGTGCTTCCTTATTGCCGAACTCAGAGAACTCTATAAAACTTGGGAAATTCTTGCCTAGATCTAACTGTTCAGTCACATAGCGATTCCATCTAGAAGCCACTTCTTCAGGTAGCTTAGTTAGCAACCTGTGGTTTTCTAGATAGTCGTTCAGTACTTCTAGACCTTGAACATGTGGGATGGCATTGCTGCATGCTTGCAGGAATTCACCATACTTTTGGAGTCTAAATTGTTCTTTAGGACTTATTTTAGGCCAGTTATTCAATTTCTCTCTAAAAGCTCTTTGTACTAAGAAAGGATGACCATATCTTGCATTTAATTTTTCCCAAGCTTGCTTGTAGGCTTCTTCGTCTTTTCTATAGAAGTTACCTTCAAGAACTTTCTTTGCTTCCCCACCAAAATATCTCTGAAGGTAGACTAACTTGTCGACTGGACTGAAGCAATGATGCTCAATTATCATTTCAAAACTTGCCTTCCACTCTATGAACTTCAGTACGTCTCCTGAAAATACAGTAGGTTCCGGAAAGGGAAGTCTAGCTAGGACTGTTCTCTGTGGTCTTGCTGGGACAATAGTTGTAACATTCTTCTGAGCATTGCCGTGGCATCTAGGAATAGAATCATCCGGTTTTATTTTCTCACTTAGTTCTGAATTAGGTTAGTCCCTTTCTTCTTCTTTTCCAGTGGAGATAGAGGGTAAATTCACACACCTTTTTCCTAACACTGGACTAGGCCTCTCTCTGCCTTTCTGAGCAGGGATGGAAGGATAATGACTTATTTCCTCACTAAGTGCTGGAGATTTCCTTCCATTCTCCTGGGAGTATGTTGGAAAGTAGGAGTCTGCTTCTTCACTTAGTACAGATTTGAACCTATGGCTACTCTGATTCATATCCTCTTCGTGTACTCTGAGTCTGTCTTCTATGATCTTAACTTCTTCTTCAGCTTCCATTTGATGGCGCTCTGCCTCCATTTCAGCTTCCATTTGATGGCGCTGTGTTTCCATTTGACAGGGCTGTGCCTCGATGGCAGCTTCCATTTAAATTTCTGCTCTCTTGACAGCAAGTTGTTCAGCTAATTCCTTTCTTTTGGCTGAAGAATTTGAGAACTCTGATATATGGGTGGCACTTCTGCTAGCGAAGGAATTCACACTTGAGATTGTGGTTCCCCCTAGGACCTAGGATAGTCTCTCATAAAGAGCTCATTCATTCTAACTTCATCATAATTAGCTGCAGATGAAAGTTCTCTCATGAGCTTTACTAAATCTTTAGTGACTGCAGTACATGTTTCCATGTGCCTTACAATATCCTGGGAAGATGTCGTAAACGACCGCAAGTTGACATATGCTGCCATAAGCTCTGATTCAGATTCTTCTACCGTCTCTACCATATCACTCAAGTTCCCTTTTATACTTTCTTGCTTTAGATTTTTACGAATGTCTTTAATGTATAGTTTCCACTTATCATACATTTTGGCGAACTTTTTTCCTTTCAGTGCTGCTTCTTGCTCCAAATTTTCTAGCATCTTTGAGGTCGGTTTTCTGGCACGTGATGAACGTCTTAGTTCATCTGCTTGGGCTATATTTGTTTGAGACAAGACTAATGCTGCATCCGACTCTTCTACCTCAGACAGGTTCCCTTGCTCTTCAACTTCTACTCTATCTATCTTTGCATCCTCTAACAGTGGCATGGTAATACTAGGCTCAGACATTTTACTTTAACCCCTTAGGGATGCATGACGTACCGGTACGGCATGTTTCCCGAGTCCTTAAGGACCCATGACGTACCGGTACGTCATGAGTTTAAAATGAGATTGCAGCGCTGCAGGTATTAATCTGAACAGGATGCCGGCTGAAATCATTCAGCCGGCATCCTGTCACAACACCAGGGGGGGGGGGGGGTCATGATACCCCCCCGTATCGGCGATCGCAGCAAACCGCAGGTCAATTCAGACCTGCGGTTTGCTGTGCTTTCTGCAGATTCGATCCGCGGGGATCAAACTTAAAAATGCCCCTCGTTGGTGTACAGTGGTTATACCAGAGTGTCAGCACATTGCTGACACTCTGGTATAAACGGCTGACATCTGTGATGCGATGTCAGCCGTTTAACCCTTTCCATACCGCGGTCCGTACGGACCGCTGTATGGAAAAAGTTAACAGTAAGATGGGGCTCCCTCCCTCTCCCATCGGGGGGCTGCTGTGCCTTTGCAGCCCCCCGAAAGGATGGGGTGACAGAGGGAGGGAGCCCCCCTGCTTACCCTTCCCCGTCTGCGCAGTTGTGGCCACAACTGAGCAGACGGGGAAGGTTCCCATGGCAACAGGACGCCTTCTCAGGCATCCTGCTGTCCATGGTGCTGAACAGATCTGTGCTAAAGGCATAGATCTGTTCAGACAAAGTGTAAGTAAAATACAGTATAAAAAATAAAAACTATGAGGAAATTGAAATTTTGCCCACCTTACTTCCCAAAAAAGGTAAGAAAAGTGATCAAAAAGTCGCATGTACGCCAAAATAGTACTAATCAAACCGTCATCTCATCCCGCAAAAATCATACCCTACCCAAGATAATCGCCCAAAAACTGAAAAAGCTATGGCTCTTAGACTGTGGAAACACTAAAACATGATTTTTTTTGTTTAAAAAATGAAATCATTGTGTAAAACTTACATAAATAAAAAGAAAGTATACATATTAGGTATCTCCGCGTCCGTATCGACCGGCTCTATAAAAATATCACGTGATCTAACCCCTCAGGTGACCACTGTAAAAAAAAAAAAAAAAAACGGTGTAAAAAAAGCTATTTTTTGTCATCTTATGTCACAAAAAAAGTAATAGCAAGCGATCAAAAAGTCATATGCACCCCAAAATACTGCTAATCAAACCGTCATCTCATCCCGCAAAAAAAGAGACCCTATCTAAGATAATCGCCCAAAAACTGAAAAAACTATGGCTCTCAGACCATGGAGACACTAAAACATGATTTTTTTTGTTTCAAAAATGAAATCATTGTGTAAAACTTACATAAATATATAAAAAATACATATTTTGTAATCGCCGCATCCTTGACAACCTGCTCTATAAAAATACCACATGATTTAACCTGTCAGATGAATGTTGTAAATAACAAAAAAAAAAAAACGGTGCCAAAAAAGCTATTTCTTGTTACCTTGCCTCACAAAAAGTGTAATATAGAGCAACCAAAAATCATATGTACCCTAAACTAGTACCAACAAAACTTCCACCCTATCCCGTAGTTTCTAAAATGGGGTCACTTTTTTGGAGTTTCTACTCAAGGGGTGCATCAGTGGGGCTTCAAATGGGACATTGTGTCCAAAAAAAACAGTCTAGCAAAATCTGCCGTCCAAAAACCGTATGGCATTCCTTTCCTTCTGCGCCCTGCCGTGTGCCCGTACAGCAGTTTACGACCACATATGGGGTGTTTCTGTAAACTACAGAATCAGGGCCATAAATAATGAGTTTTGTTTGGCTGTTAACCCTTGCTTTGTAACTGGAAAAAAATATTAAAATGGAAAATCTGCCAAAAAAGTGAACTTTTGAAATTGTATCTCTATTTTCCATTAAATCTTGTGCAACACCTAAAGGGTTAACAAAGTTTGCAAAATCAGTTTTGAATACCTTGAGGGGTGTTGTTTCTTAGATGGGGTCACTTTTATGGAGTTTCTACTCTAGGGGTGCATCAGGGGGGCTTCAAATGGGACATGGTGTCAAAAAAACCAGTCCAGCAAAATCTACCTTCCAAAAACCATACGGCGCACCTTTCCCTCTACGCCCTACTGTGTGCCCGTACAGTAGTTTACGGCCACATATGGGGTGTTTCTGCAAACTACAGAATCGTGGCAATAAATATAGCATTTTGTTTGGCTGTTAACCCTTGCTTTGTTACTGGAAAAAATGGATTAAAATGGAGAATTTGCCAAAAAATTGAAATTCTCAAATTTCATCTCCATTTGCCAATAACTCTTGTGCAACACCTAAAGGGTTATCAAAGTTTGTAAAATCAGTTTTGAATACCTTGAGGGGTGTAGTTTCTAGAATGGGGTCATTTTTGGGTGGTTTCTATTATGTAAGCCTCACAAAGTGACTTCAGACCTGAACTAGTCCCTAAAAAGTGGGTTTTTGAAAATTTCTGAAAAATTTCAAGATTTTCTTCTAAACTTCTAAGCCTTGTAACATCCCCCAAAAATAAAATATCATTCCCAAATTGATCCAAACATGAAGTAGACATATGGGGAATGTCAAGTAATAACTATTTTTGGAGGTATTACTATGTATTATAAAAGTAGAGAAATTGAAACTTGGAAATTTGCAATTTTTTAAAAATTTTTTGGTAAATTTGGTATTTTTTTATAAATAAAAATGAATTTTTTTACTTCATTTTACCAGTGTCATGAAGTACAATATGTGACGAAAAAACAATCCCAGAATGGCCTGGATAAGTCAAAGCGTTTTAAAGTTATCAGTAGAGTTGAGCGAACACCTGGATGTTCGGGTTCGAGAAGTTCGGCCGAACTTCCCGGAAATGTTTGGGTTCGGGATCCGAACCCGACCCGAACTTCGTCCCGAACCCCTTTGAAGTCAATGGGGACCCGAACTTTTCGGCACTAAAAAGGCTGTAAAACAGCCCAGGAAAGAGCTAGAGGGCTGCAAAAGGCAGCAACGTGTAGGTAAATCCCCTGCAAACAAATGTGGATAGGGAAATGAATTAAAATAAAAAAAATAAAAAATAAATTAACCAATATTAATTGGACAGAGGTCCCATAGCAGAGAATCGGGCTTCATGTCAGCAGAGAATCAGTCTCTTCATGCCATAGCAGAGAATCTGGCTTCATGTCAGCAGAGAATCAGTCTCTTCATGCCATAGCAGAGAATCTGGCTTCATGTCAGCAGAGAATCAGTCTTCATGTCATAGCAGAGAATCAGGCTTCACGTCACCCACCACTGGAACAGGCCACAGTCACATATTTAGGCCCCGGCACCCAGACAAAGGAGAGAGGTCCCATAACAGAGAATCTGGCTTCATGTCAGCACAGAATCAGTCTTCATGTCATAGCAGAGAATCAGGGTTCACGTCACCCACCACTGGAAGAGGCCACTGTCACACATTTAGAGCCCAGGCACCCAGGCAGAGGAGAGAGGTCCGTAACAGAGAATCTGGCTTATGTCAGCAGCAGAATCAGTCTTCATGTCATAGCAGAGAATCAGGCTTCACGTCACCCACCACTTGAACAGGCCACTGTCACACATTTAGGGCCCAGCACCCAGCAGAGGAGAGAGGTCCCGTAACAGAGAATCAGGCTTATGTCACGCAGAATCAGTCTTCATGTCATAGCAGAGAATCAGGCTTCACGTCACCCACCACTGGAACAGGCCACTGTCACATATTTAGCCCGGCACCCAGACAGAGGAGAGAGGTCCCGTAACAGAGAATCTGGCCTTATGTCAGCAGCAGAATCTGTCTTCATGTCATAGCAGAGAATCAGCTTCACGTCACCCACCACTGGAACAGGCCACTGTCACATAATTTAGGCCAGGCACCCAGCAGAGGAGAGAGGTCCCGTAACAGAGAATCTGGCCTTATGTCAGCAGCAGAATCAGTCTTCATGTCATAGCAGAGAATCAGGCTTCACGTCACCCACCACTGGAACAGGCCACTGTCACAATTTTAGGCCCAGGCACCCAGGCAGAGGAGAGAGGTCCCGTAACAGAGAATCTGGCCTTATGTCAGCACAGAATCAGTCTTCATGTCATAGCAGAGAATCAGGCTTCACGTCACCCACCACTGGAACAGGCCACTGTCCACACATTTAGGCCCAGGCACCCAGGCAGAGGAGAGAGGTCCCGTAACAGAGAATCTGGCTTCATGTCAGCAGAGAATCAGTCTTCATGTCATAGCAGAGAATCAGGCTTCACGTCACCCACCACTGGAACAGGCCACTGTCACATATTTAGGCCCCGGCACCCAGCAGAGGAGAGAGGTCCCGTAACAGAGAATCTGGCTTATGTCAGCACAGAATCAGTCTTCATGTCATAGCAGAGAATCAGGCTTCACGTCACCCACCACTGGAACAGGCCACTGTCACATATTTAGGCCCCGGCACCCAGGCAGAGGAGAGAGGTCCCGTAACAGAGAATCTGGCTTCATGTCAGCACAGAATCAGTCTTCATGTCATAGCAGAGAATCAGGCTTCACGTCACCCACCACTGGAACAGGCCACTGTCACATATTTAGGCCCAGGCACCCAGGCAGAGGAGAGAGGTCCCGTAACAGAGAATCTGGCTTATGTCAGCACAGAATCAGTCTTCATGTCATAGCAGAGAATCAGGCTTCACGTCACCCACCACTGGAACAGGCCACTGTCACACATTTAGGCCCCGGCACCCAGACAGAGGAGAGGTTCATTCAACTTTGGGTTGCCCCGCAATATAATGGTAAAATGAAAATAAAAATAGGATTGAATGAGGAAGTGCCCTGGAGTACAATAATATATTGTTAAGGGGAGGTAGTTAATGTCTAATCTGCACAAGGGATGGACAGGTCCTGTGGGATCCATGCCTGGTTCATTTTTATGAACGTCAGCTTGTCCACATTGGCTGTAGACAGGCGGCTGCTGTTTGTCTGTAATGACGCCCCCTGCCGTGCTGAATACACGTTCAGACAAAACGCTGGCCGCCGGGCAGGCCAGCACCTCCAAGGCATAAAAGGCTAGCTCTGGCCACGTGGACAATTTGGAGACCCAGAAGTTGAATGGGGCCGAACCATCAGTCAGTACGTGGAGGGGTGTGCACAGGTACTGTTCCACCATGTTAGTGAAATGTTGCCTCCTGCTAACACGTTCCGTATCAGGTGGTGGTGCAGTTAGCTGTGGCGTGGTGACAAAACTTTTCCACATCTCTGCCATGCTAACCCTGCCTCAGAGGAGCTGGCCGTGACACAGCTGCGTTGGCGACCTCTTGCTCCTCCTCTGCCTTCGCCTTGGCTTCCACTGGTTCCCCTGTGACATTTGGGAATGCTCTCAGTAGCGCGTCTACCAACGTGCGCTTGTACTCGCGCATCTTCCTATCACGCTCCAGTGTAGGAAGTAAGGTGGGCACATTGTCTTTGTACCGGGGATCCAGCAGGGTGGCAACCCAGTAGTCCGCACACGTTAAAATGTGGGCAACTCTGCTGTCGTTGCGCAGGCACTGCAGCATGTAGTCGCTCATGTGTGCCAGGGCTGCCCAGAGGTAAGGACAAGCTGTCCTCTGTGGGATGCGTATCGTCATCGTCCTGTGTTTCCCCCAGCCACGCACCAGTGATGGGCCCGAGCTGCTTTGGGTGCCACCCCGCTGTGAACATGCTTCATCCTCATCCTCCACCTCCTCCTCATCCTCGTCCTCCTCGTCCTCCAGTAGTGGGCCCTGTCTGGCCACATTTGTACCTGGCCTCTGCTGTTGCAAAAAACCTCCCTCTGAGTCACTTCGAAGAGACTGGCCTGAAAGTGCTAAAAATGACCCCTCTTCCTCCTCTTCCTCCTGGGCCACCTCCTCTTCCATCATCGCCCTAAGTGTTTTCTCAAGGAGACATAGAAGTGGTATTGTAACGCTGATAACGGCGTCATCGCCACTGGCCATGTTGGTGGAGTACTCGAAACAGCGCAACAGGGCACACAGGTCTCGCATGGAGGCCCAGTCATTGGTGGTGAAGTGGTGCTGTTCCGCAGTGCGACTGACCCGTGCGTGCTGCAGCTGAAACTCCACTATGGCCTGCTGCTGCTCGCACAGTCTGTCCAGCATGTGCAAGGTGGAGTTCCACCTGGTGGGCACATCGCATATGAGGCGGTGAGCGGGAAGGCCGAAGTTACGCTGTAGCGCAGACAGGCGTGCAGCAGCAGGGTGTGAACGCCAGAAGCGCGAACAGACGGCCCGCACTTTATGCAGCAGCTCTGACATGTCGGGGTAGTTGCGAATGAACTTCTGCACCACCAAATTCAGCACATGCGCCAGGCAAGGGATGTGCGTCAAACCGGCTAGTCCCAGAGCTGCAA
Source organism: Bufo bufo (assembly GCF_905171765.1). NCBI lineage: Eukaryota > Metazoa > Chordata > Amphibia > Anura > Bufonidae > Bufo > Bufo bufo. Next base: position 331,889,186 of record NC_053394.1, on the reverse strand, counting down.
CGAGATTTCGCCCATTATCGCACACCACCATGCCGGGCTTGAGGCTCACCGGCAGCAACCACTCGTCGGTCTGTTGTTCTATACCCCGCCACAACTCCTGTGCGGTGTGGGGCCTGTCCCCCAAACATATGAGTTTCAGAACGGCCTGCTGACGTTTACCCCAGGCTGTGCTGAAGTTGGTGGTGAAGGTGTGTGGCTGACTAAATGAGCAGGTGGAAGAAGAGGAGGAGTAAGCTGAGTAGGAGGAGGAGGAGACAGGAGGCAAAGAATGTTGCCCTGCGATCCTTGGCGGCGGAAGGACGTGCGCCAAACAGCTCTCCGCCTGGGGCCCAGCCGCCACTACATTTACCCAGTGTGCAGTTAGGGAGATATAGCGTCCCTGGCCGTGCTTACTGGTCCACGTATCTGTGGTTAGGTGGACCTTGCCACAGATGGCGTTGCGCAGTGCACACTTGATTTTATCGGACACTTGGTTGTGCAGGGAAGGCACGGCTCTCTTGGAGAAGTAGTGGCGGCTGGGAACAACATACTGTGGGACAGCAAGCGACATGAGCTGTTTGAAGCTGTCTGTGTCCACCAGCCTAAATGACAGCATTTCATAGGCCAGTAGTTAGAAATGCTGGCATTCAGGGCCAGGGATCGAGGGTGGCTAGGTGGGAATTTACGCTTTCTCTCAAATGTTTGTGAGATGGAGAGCTGAACGCTGCCGTGTGACATGGTTGAGATGCTTGGTGACGCAGGTGGTGGTGTTGGTGGTACATCCCATGTTTGCTGGGCGGCAGGTGCCAACGTTCCTCCAGAGGCGGAGGAAGAGGCCGAGGCGGCGGCAGCAGCAGAAGAGGCCGAGGCGGCAGCAGCAGAAGAGGTAGCAGGGGAGCCTGAGTGACTTCCTTGTTTTTAAGGTGTTTACTCCACTGCAGTTCATGCTTTGCATGCAGGTGCCTGGTCATGCAGGTTGTGCTAAGGTTCAGAACGTTAATGCCTCGCTTCAGGCTCTGATGGCACAGCGTGCAAACCACTCGGGTCTTGTCGTCAGCACATTGTTTAAGAAGTGCCATGCCAGGAACTCCTTGAAGCTGCCTTTGGGGTGCTCGGGTCCCAGATGGCGGCGGTCAGTAGCAGGCGGAGTCTCTTGGCGGCGGGTGTTCTGATTTTGCCCACTGCTCCCTCTTTTGCTACGCTGTTGGCTCGGTCTCACCACTGCCTCTTCCTCCGAACTCTGAAAGTCAGTGGCACGACCTTCATTCCATGTGGGGTCTAGGACCTCATCGTCCCCTGCATCGTCTTCCACCCAGTCTTGATCCCTGACCTCCTGTTCAGTCTGCACACTGCAGAAAGACGCAGCAGTTGGCACCTGTGTTTCGTCATCATCAGAGACGTGCTGAGGTGGTATTCCCGTGTCCTCATCATCAGGAAACATAAGTGGTTGTGCGTTAGTGCATTCTATCTCTTCCACCCCTGGGGAAGGGCTAGGTGGATGCCTTGGGAAACCCTGGCAGCAGAGTCTTCAAACAGCATAAGAGACTGCTGCATAACTTGAGGCTCAGACAGTTTCCCTGATATGCATGGGGGTGATGTGACAGACTGATGGGCTTGGTTTTCATGCGCCATCTGTGTGCTTTCTGCAGAAGACTGGGTGGGAGATAATGTGAACGTGCTGGATCCACTGTCGGCCACCCAATTGACTAATGCCTGTACCTGCTCAGGCCTTACCATCCTTAGAACGGCATTGGGCCCCACCAAATATCGCTGTAAATTCTGCTGGCTACTGGGACCTGAGGTAGTTGGTTCACTAGGACGTGTGGCTGTGGCAGAACGCCACGTCCTCTCCCAGCACCAGAGGGTCCACTAACACCACCACGACCATGTCCACGTCCGCGTCCCTTATTAGATGTTTTCCTCATTGTTCCCGTTCACCACAATTTTGAAAATGGCAAATTTGGGAATAGTTTTTCAACCCAGAACAAAAACTGTGCTTTTACGGTCACTACAAATAATTTGACCAGCTAAAACAGTACAGATTTGGTTGAATAGAAATGTGAGGCCTATTTTTTTCGCGCTGTGTGACAGATATACCTTTAATCACAGAATTAGACTTGTATCTGCATGGTAGCGTGTGTGTTAAGTTTTTCTGAATGACACTATCAGCACCTTGAATCTAAGATATCCTTTTTGGGATAGATTTAAAGTAGGCCTGATATAGCAGAAACTACTAATTTTGAGAATGGCAAATTTGGGAATAGTTTTTCAACCCAGAACAAAAACTGTGCTTTTACGGTCACTACAAATAACTTGATCAGCTAAAGCAGTACTGATTTGGAGGAATATAAATGTCAGGTCTATTTTTTAGGCGCTGGGTGACAGGCTCAACTTGCCCCTGATGTAGTATATGGCCAAAAATAACCACACTATTGATGGTTAAATGCACTTGGGTGACACAGGCTCAGCCTGCACCTGATGTAGTATATGGCCAAAAAATAACCACACTGTTGATGGTTAAATGCACTTGGGTGACACAGGCTCAGCCTGCACCTGATGTAGTATATGGCCAAAAAATAACCACACTGTTGATGGTTAAATGCACTTCGGTGACACAGGCTCAGCCTGCAGCTGATGTAGGATATAGCAAAAAATAACCACACTATTGATGGTTAAAAGCACTTGGTGGTAGCTTGTGCTGGCGCACCACAAGCCACAAAATGGCCGCCGATCACCCCAGAAAAAAGTGATATAAAAACGCTCTGGGCAGCCTAAAAAAAGTGAGCAATTCAATATTAGCACTTCAATGATCCACAGCTGGAGATCGATCACTGAATTAAGTCTTTTGGAGGAGTTAATCTGCCTAATCTCGCCCTAACGTCGCAGCAGCAACCTCTCCCTATGCTTGAATCAGCAGAGTGACGTGCAGCGCTACGTGACCCAAGCTTATATAGAGGCTGGGTCACATGCTGCACTGGCCAATCACAGCCATGCCAATAGTAGGCAAGGCTGTGATGGCCTCTTGGGGCAAGTATTATGACGCTTGTTGATTGACTGCTTTGCAACCTTTCAAAAAGCGCCAAGAAAGCGCCGAACACCGAACCCGGACTTTTACGAAAATGTTCGGGTTCGGGTCCGTGTCACGGACACCCCAAAATTCGGTAGGAACCCGAACTATACAGTTCGGGTTCGCTCATCCCTAGTTATCAGCACTTAAAGTGGCACTGGTCAGATTTGCAAAAAAATGGCCAAGTCCTTAAGGGGAAATAGGGCTGAGTCCTTAAGGGGTTAAATGCTAAAAACAATTAATACAAATATTAAAGAACCTTTCACTTTAAATGCAATACTGACAAAATGCAGGAATAAATGACTTTCACTTTAAATGCAATAGCAATAGATGCAAGCAATACATTACTTTCACTTCAAATACTTTAGAGTCCATATACTACAAACTGTCCTTTGTTTTTACTTTAAAGTCTCTTATTTCTGAACACAAAAAATGTCTCTTTATGCCAAAGCCTATATGCAATGATAAGTAATAAAGGAAAGCTCTGACCTTATTCTGAAGAGCAGGAGCAAATGTAAATCTTAAAGGAGACATGTCTTTTCTTGATATTATGTGATGCTCTGCTCTGACTTGCGATTCTCTGTGCAGACTTGCGATGCTTGCGATGCGCTGGCTTGGATACGCTGCTTGCAGGCTTTGGGCCTAGTTGCGGGAAACTAGCTAGCTGCAGTATGTAGTCTTTCCGTGGATAGTGGTGCTGGCACTCTAGCTCTGGACTTTGGCGTCCCAATATGCGTCTCTTTCTCTCTCTAGGGATCGCAGGAGGGTTGGCGCTCTTTTTCTGACTATTTTGCCTTTGCCGTTCTGACACTTTAAGAGTTGGCTGCAGTTTGACTAATGCACACATTCTATGGCCTCTATGGTAGCTCCGCTGAGGTGTCTTTGCTTGCTCACTCCAGGAACAGTTGCTGTGCGGCGCGTATATGCTGGCGCTCTCTACTGTGCAAGTTGAGGAGCGCTATCACTTAGCCCTCTGAGGGTAATAGTTCCACTGTGGCAAGCGCAGCACTATGAAGTGCCTTTTGCGCTATGGCATTAGAAGAATTTTGATATCTCTGACTTTTAGTCTAACCAGACTGTCTATTACTCTGTAATTTCTCTAGCGTCGTTCTATGGAAGCAGTAGGTTTAACCCCTTAGGGACCGGGCTCATTTTCACCTTAAAGAGGACCTTTCACTAGATTAAAAAATCTAAACTAACTATACAGACATGGAGAGCGGCGCTCAGGGATCCCCTTGCACTTACTATTATCCCTGGGCGCCGCTCCGTTTCGCCCGGTATAGGCTCCGTATCTTCACATGTTAGGCTCCACCCAGTGGAACCTGCCGGCGTCTCCTTCTCCCATGCTGTAGCGCTGGCCAATCGCAGCGCTCAGCTCATAGCCTGAGAGGTTTTTTTTTCTCTCAGGCTATGAGCTGAGCGCTGCGATTGGCCAGCGCTACAGCATGGGAGAAAGAGACGCCGGCAGGTTTCACTGGATGGAGCCTAACATGTGAAGATACCCCCCCGCGCATTTACCCAAGGTTGCCTGCTCAAGGATTTAAGCAGGCACCGGGTTCCGATCACCCGCCCCGCTGAGCGGCGGTGATCGGAAATACATAGGACGTACTGGTACGCCCTGTGTCCTTAAGTACCGGGACATTCAGGGCGTACCGGTACGCCGTATGTCCTAAACAGGTTAAGGCCTCTTTCACACTTGCGTTGTTGGGATCCGGCATGCACTTCCGTTGCCGGAGGTGCCTGCCGGATCCGTAACAACGCAAGTGTACTGAAAGCATTTGAGACGGAACCGTCTTCCAAATGCTTTCAGTGTTACTATGGCACCCAGGACGCTATTAAAGTCCTGGTTGCCATAGTAGGAGCGGGGAGCGGGGAGCGGTATAACTTACAGTCCGTGCGGCTCCCCGGGCGCTCCAGAATGACGTCAGAGCGCCCCATGCGCATGGATGACGTGATCCATGTGATCACGTGATCCATGCGCTTGGGGCGCCCTGACGTCACTCTGGAGCGCCCGGGGAGCCGCACGGACGGTAAGTATGCTGCTCCCCTGCTCCCCGCTACACTTACCATGGCTGTCAGGACTTTAGCGTCCCGGTAGCCATGGTAACTATTCAGAAAAAGCTAAACGTCGGGTCCGGCAATGCGCCGAAACGACGTTTAGCTTAAGGCCGGATCCGGATCAATGCCTTTCAATGGGCATTGATCCCGGATCCGGCCTTGCGGCAAGTCTTCAGGATTTTTGGCCGGAGAAAATACCGCAGCATGCTGCGCTTTTTGCTCCGGCCAAAAAACGTTCCGTACCGGAACTGAAGACATCCTGATGCATCCTGAACGGATTACTCTCCATTCAGAATGCATTAGGATAATCCTGATCAGTATTCTTCCGGCATAGAGTCCCGACGACGGAACTCTATGCTGGAAGACAATAACGCAAGTGTGAAAGAGCCCTAAAGAGCACACCAAATGCTTGAAATAACTTCTTTATTAACTTCAACTTTTCTTCATATATAACACTTCCGTCTCCGCAGCAGATAGTCCATGTACAAAACACATGTTGAATAAAGTATCATAAAATGGCGGTATGCATAAGATGGTGGTTCAACTGTTCAATCTTGTCATTCAACATATAAAATGGTGGATATATTTCTCTCTTGAGTATCTGTACTCTCACTAAGTTATTTAAGCACTTTATGATCTCTCTGAGAGGTATTTCTGAGGTCTAACTAATAGTTCACTTGCTGAATTTGGTCGCAATTTGCAGTATGCAGTTAGCAGTAACTATTTGAAGATTGGTTGAGTATGATCTGGTATGGTTGTATGCAATTTGGATTGCAATATGAAATTGGAATTTGGATTGTGAACTTTGTAGTTTGCAATTGGTAGAACTGTAAGTAAAGAGTGTCATCTGTTAAGTTTCAGGCGATTGATTCTGTAAAGATGTCACTAAGGGGCGGGGATTGTGACGGCATCCTTTTGCAGAAAGAGGCGCGATGGATTTTTTCTTTAAACAACTTCAAACCATCTGGCCTCAATGATGCCATTTCTTTTGTGCGATTTATATGAACATGCATTTGGCCTCATATATGCCTATGGTTTTCACGATTATTTAAGTAGTGGCATGTCCTGACATTTCTTGGCTCCCTGGAGTTTTGTTTTGTCGCTGCGATGTGTCACTCGTTCTCTGTTTCCTCCATTTTATCCCATTCCACTTATTATATATATATTTTAGGTATTGATACTCCGATGGCATGTTCATACAGAGCCGCCGTGTAGTTCCCCTTTCTGACTGTGGCGCATTGCGCTTTCCCCCGGGGACTGACGTAGCTCCCCGTGCTGTTGATTCTTTACTGCGCCTTGTGGCCGGATTGGCTGTCATGCGGGGTGGTGTCCGGCGGGACGGGGTTTCACCGGTGGCACACCTGCCCCTCATCTAGAGATGGACGGCTTAGTCAGGACCGTAGGTTCCAGTGGATTACGCCGTGCCTCACACTAGAGGAATTCGGTCATAGGCAGGTTACCCTACCTCTGCCTTCTTGTTGCAGCCTCAAGTGAATATCCATATCAGAGGCTGTGGGCTCCAGTCACGATGCATGTTGCTCCTGATGAAGTGCACTTTTGTGCATGAAACGCGTTTGTGCATAGATCACATAGGACTGTGTCAGAGGAATCGGTGCTCTTGACACACCAGTCAGAGTCAGCGGCTCTTATTCTGTCTCAGTCCTGCACCTGTATTGTTTCAGTGCAGTGGATGTTTGCTCGCTGACATCCACTGTTAGTTGAGGTGGTATCTGGTGCTACACATGGTACCAGATATCTAGTTGTACAGTATTTTACCCAGGTTCACACCCAGGACCTTGTGGTGATATGCCCCCCTGTGTTGGTGGGTTTTAGTTTGTGGGACACACCGATCATTCTGTTCAAGTGCATTTCCACCTTCACCAGTGTGGTTATTAGGATGGTTGGTCCCACAAATCAGTGACGTTTCAATTAGCTGCTTTGTGCAGACACACCTATATTTTATACAGACATTATAATAAAGCTTTTGTTATTTTGTTTTAGCGTCCTTCCTTATATATATTTTTTCAATAGTGTTCATTAGGACGCATACCCATAACACCATATTCTAGTTGTTAGTTTGAACTGTAAGTAAACACATATATAAATGGTTCAGTAAACCGTTCTAATCACTATATTAACATTAGGAGCATTATATAACTGTTTTAAATACCTATTTTGGCCTCTCTGCTTCCATAAAACACAGCTCTTAGTGGAGTGAATGTCTGTTCAGCTTCTCTCTTCTGGTGTTATGATTCTAGCAGCTCCTGCTAGGGGAATTTCCCACACAGGCTGTCTGTGAGGCTGGCTGTGATTGGTCAAAACTCTTGCTGTGTGTGAGGCTGGCTGTGATTGGTCAAGACTCCTGCCCAGCAACAACAGTTTAACCTCTATGCTTTCTGTTGTTTCTGCTGTGTCATTGAGTTTACCTTACATTATACAGTATAATGAATCTCAAAGGTATATTATCTTTTCTGCTTCTGTGAACACAATATATAACAGTTTTATGACATCCAACATGAAGTCACTGTAAATAACTCTGATTTTGTCTTTAACACACAAAAATAGGAACTATATTAAGGTTATTGGCAGGTTTAGCTGTATAAACATATAAGCTATATTGGCAACCTAGGACAGGTCTTAGCTGGCCAGCTACATCACTCAATTATTCCCTCTATTTATTGCTTCGGAGCCAAAGCATGAGGTCCATCTGTATCCAGGTAGGAGCACTGTGACACACATAAAGGGACACTTTAGCCCACACTATACCACTCGGCATTCCTATACCTGAGTGGCATTACATAGAGGGCCCTAGGGGGGAGGCCCCCATTGCACTACTATCAGATATGGATGAATTTGAGCCTTTAGCTAGCTAGTTAGACACCTTACCATATGGACTGTCACTCTGGACTTTTGCTGTTTGCCCTTGTGGTAGTTGACTGCGACAGCCAGAGCCACTACAACTCCCATGGTCTGCTCTGGCTCCTTCCGGGCTGCAACAGCACCTGGCCTAGCTCACACATGGTTCCACCAAACATCATGTAGCCCGCCAGGTGCTCATATGTGGCCCCTCCTATTGTCTTGAGAGCAGTGATGCTGCCCTAGTGGATCAGCACTCACATCATCAGGGGAAGAAACTCTTCTTGGAGTGGAAGGTACTCATTTTCCTCTAGGGAGTTGGTCTTGTTAGTTATGACATGCTAGCCACATCATTGGGGAGACAGGCTAGATTCTTTGCTTTTGATCTGTGCCAGAGTAGCAGCACCGCCTGGCAATTAAAAGGAACACGCTTCTTTGGCACTCCTCGGAGCTGCAGCACCCACCATTACTTTGGTGGAGTGGCGATCATGGAAGGTGCTGCTCCTCCACCTTACAAAGACATCCAGGCCATCTAGAGCTTGTTCAATGACTTAACCATGACATCCTCCTCTGACAGAGGGCTCTATAGTCTCCCTGCTCTTAAAGTAAATAATCCTTGTCTATAATGATGATAAAACCTTTTTTCCTGTAGACGTAGAAGAGGCCCTTTAGTTATGGCTACAGTCCTATATATAAAAAGGTTAAAGATCTCTGTACTGTCCATTGATATATTTGTACATTGTAATTAGGTCTCCCATAAATTGTCTTTTTTTCCAGACTAAACAAATCCAAGTTTGATTGTGCTACAATCCACCCAATTCCTTAAGTACATTGCGCCTCCTCCTCTGCACCTGCTCCAGAGGCGTTGCTAGGTTAAAACATTTGGGGCCGCTGCCTTCTCAAACAGCTGATCGGCGAGGATCCTGGGTGTCAGACCCCCATCGATCAGATGCTGATGACCTATCCAAAGGATAGATCATCAGAAAGAAAAAGGCACACAACCCCTTTAAAGGGGTAGTCCCACGAAAAATATTCTACAGTTTTCAAACTAGCACCTGTATCTGAATACTTTTGTTATTGCATGTCATTAAAAATTAGAGTTATTCAATAAAATGTATCTGCATAGCACCACCTGCAGAGTGTTTTTTTTTCTTATTTCTTTGTCCACCTCACTGAGAAGGCCGCACATGCTCAGTTTCATTCTTCCACTGCCTCCTGAGCTGTGATAGGCAGAGCATGGACACGCCTCCTGAGCTGGAGCAGAAAGGACACTCCCATTTAGCTTTCAGCTTGATATAAATCTAGCAAAGCATTGAACGGGGAGATCTCTGGATTCATGTGAGAAACAGGGCTGGTTCTAGTTTTGTTAGAAAGACATTTTCATGTACTATATGATTTTCATTGGTCATGGTATAACCCCCTTAAGTTTACTGTCCACCAATTTTCGTCTTTTTTCGAGGCAGTTTACCCTACATTTTTCCCCACTGAACATCATTTGCCATATCCAAATCCCTCTGTAATATAATTGCCTCCTCTGTGTTGATTACTTTACAACGCATAGTATTGTCTGTATGTTACAGATGTGTCATCGCTACCGCTCCCTTATTTCACAATTCGTTACTAACTAAACGCGATTTTTTTCTCCTCCAGTCTATCAATACAGGACCAATGCCAGTAGATGGCGGTGTTGAGTTTAAGTTAATATCGCTATCCGGCTCCTGATACAGCCCGTAGTCATCCCGACACTATACAGGAGCCGGGCGATGGCACCTCAACTGTATATGGTGTTAAGTCAATGGGGACGGATCCGTTTACATTGACACAATATTGATGCAATTGTAAACGGATCCGTCCCCCATTGACTTTCAATGTAAAGTCAGGAGTCCCTATTAATATACCATCGGATCGGAGTTTTCTCCAATCCGATTGTATATTTTAACTTGAAGCGTCCCCATCACCATGGGAACATGGGAATTGTGCGGATCACAGCCCACTGTAAGAGATCGGGTGCTGCCAGGCAGTAGGGGGCAGTTATGTACACAGTTCTTAGTATATTCTAACTTGAAGCGTCCCCATCACCATGTGTCATGACCGGCGTGCCGATCACATACGTGACGCAAGGGGAGGGAAAAGGGAAGGTCCTGTCCAAGGGAGAGGGAAAGGTGGTGACCCCTAACTCACCTTGAGGCTGGCACCTGACTGCCCTGACGTCCCTAGACGGGTTTCCTCACCCGTACGCCGATCACGTGCCTAAACCCTGGCTTTCCCTAAGATGAGCCCTACGTAATGAATAGGGCGGTGGGAACACTAGTCCGCACCACTAACACTAAAGGAAAACACCAAGGAGAGGACAGACAATACAGACAAAACATATAATCCCAGGTGGGCGACAACAGCAGACAACAGAAGCCCAACAGGGATCCGGAGGGTAACGCTCTGGAACAACAACCAGGAATCTCAGCTACTCAGCTCCAGTGGGTCAGTATAGAAGTCCAGGCAGGAAGCTCTATATCTGACAACCAGAGAAGTGGGAGAGGGGAATATAAGGAGGTTGGGAGTGCTGGACAAGAAACAGCTGAGGAGAAGGAGCTACGGATCCCTGAGTGAGCCAAAAAGGGTTGCAAGGCAAACCCAGAAAGCTACCATTAAGAAACAGCACTATCTTTATACATAGAGCGACCCCGGGTATAACGGAGTCAGGCGTGGCTCTTGACACCCTCGTGACAGTACCCCCCTCTCTACGAGGGGCCTCCGGACACTCAGGACTAGGTCTCTCAGGATGAGAGGCATGAAAAGCCCGAACTAACCTGTCGGCGTTTACCTCAGACGCTGGAACCCACATTCTTTCCTCGGGACCGTAACCCCTCCAATGCACCAGATATTGAAGAGAGCGGCGGACCCGACGAGAATCAACAATTTTGGATATTTGAAACTCTAGATTACCATCCACAACAACAGGAGGGGGTGGCAGCGGTGACGGTTTCTAGAGGTGGAACATACTTCTTGAGTAACGACTTATGGAAGACGTTATGGATTTTAAAAGGCTGAGGTAGCTGCAGGCGAAAAGCCACGGGGTTAATGATGGCTACTATTTTGTAAGGGCCAATGAACCTGGGACCCAGTTTCCAAGAGGGAACCTTTAATTTAATATTCCTAGTAGACAACCACACATAGTCATTCACTCCTAGGTCCGGACCTGGCGACCGTCTCTTATCAGCCATGCATTTATATTTACCTCCCATATTTTTCAAGTTAGCTTGCACCTTCTGCCATACAGATGAAAGAGATGACGAAAACCGTTCCTCTTCAGGAACCCCAGAAGACCCCCCCCCTCTTTGAAAGTACAGAATTGGGGATGAAAACCATATGCACCAAGAAATGGTGACTTGCCAGTGGATTCCTGACGGCGATAATTTATGGCAAACTCGGCTAACGGTAAATATGATGACCACACTGTCACGGGGTTCCGAAGGTGCACTCGGTCCCCCATTGCCCGCAGAACTGTTGCTTAGCTTTTGGAATGAGGTTCTGTGTTTGACCTCATTCCCAGGGCGGCTTTACTAGCTGGGTGGCTCCCTGCTCCTAGTCTGCCTTGAGCGCCGAGCTGATCACTCGGTGCTCGACTGGTTGGTCTGTCGGTCATGTGACGCTGGCCACGTCACATGACCCTCACTCCCCACTATAAATACAGGCAGCCTGCTGGCTACAGGTTGCCTGTTAATTTCTAGGTTCCTGGCTATTTGTTGGACTACTGAATATTTACCTGATCCTGTTCCCTGACAATCCTCTGCCTGCTCCTCCTGTACTGCGCATACATCCTGGTTTTGTGACCTCGGCTCCCACCTGACTACTCTCTTAGGACTCCTCTTGTACTTCGCTACTCTCCTGGTATTTGACCCCGGCTTCTCCTGACCATTCTTTGCTTAATCCGTTGTACTGCGTAGCTCTCTTGGTTCTTACCCGGTCCGTTCTGTTCCGTATTTTGTCTTGTCTGTCTTCCCTGCACATATCCTAAGTTAGGGACTGCCATCCAGTTGTCCCCTGTCATCAGGACTCGTGAGGCAAGTAGGCAGGGCCAGGGGTGAGGGTGGAGCGCAGTGGTCACTACCCTTCCCCCTGTGTGTGTGTGGACGTGACCGTTACAGATTAACAGGCCCAATAACCACTGTATCATGAATCCTCTTACTACCCTGACTGACCATGTCTCTAACTTGACGCAGAGGGTGCAGGAGCTAGGAGAGAAACGCCGTTCTTGTGAGTTAGGGCAAGGTTCTTCCACTCCTCTGTCCTCCAGTCCATATTTTGAACCCCAGATCAAGCTCCCAGAACCCTTTTCTGGAGACCGGAAGAGGTTTCTCTCCTTTAAGGAGAATTGCAAACTCTACTTCCGTTTGCGCCCAGTGTCCTCCGGTCCCGAGAGCCAACGCGTGGGGATTATCATTTCTCTACTACAGGGTGATCCCCAGGACTGGGCATTTTTGTTACCTCCTGGGGCCAGTTGTCTAACTTCTGTGGAGGGTTTTTTTCAGGCCCTGGGTACCCTCTATGACGAACCAGACAGGGCCCTGGTAGCCGAGACAGCTCTTAGGGCACTGGTTCAGGGCCATCTCCCTGCGGAGGAGTATTGCACCCAATTCAGACGGTGGTGTGTCCCCCTCAGGATGGAATGAACCAGCCCTGAAGAGTCAGTTTAGGTCTGGTCTATCTGATAATTTAAAAGATCTATTGGTCAATTACCAAATTCCTGAGACCTTAGAGGAGATGATGACCCTAGTTGTCCGACTTGACAGACGAGTTAGAGAGAGGCGACAAGAACGACAGTTCTGTTCTCAGATGGTGGTCCAGCCAGAGGCCTTTTCCAGGGACAACACTGAGGTCTCCAACGAGGAACCCATGCATGTTGGCATGACCCGGGATAATCTTCGTCGCAGACGCGGAGAGTGCTTCTACTGTTGAGATCCTGGCCATTGGATCAACAAGTGTCCTAAGAGGGACCTCTCTGACAAGTCTTCTAAGGCAAGACAACCTAAAGACCAGGTACACCCTGATTTTTCTAAAGGTAAGCTTTTGGTACCCATAACAATTTCTCTGGGGGTTAATAAGTGGCCGGGTAAGGCCTTTATTGACTCCGGTTCAGCGGCCAGCTTTATTGACTTTGAGTTTGCTTGTAAATTGGGTATTCCAATGTTTGCTTTACCTACACCTATCCATGTCATGGCTATTGATGCTACTCCCCTGATTGGTGGTACAGTGAGGTCATGTACCTCTGAAATTTCTCTGTCCGTGGGTGTGTGCCACTCTGAGAGATGTTCTCTTCTAGTCCTGGAGAACCTACCTGTTGAGGTGGTACTAGGGTTGCCTTGGCTCCGTTTACATAACCCCACAATTGATTGGTCCAAAGGAGAGTTGGTGAAATGGGGACCTAAGTGTGACTCATGCTTGTCCGTGGTCCAGGCTGGGGTTTCAGTAAGGTCTAATACATTACCCTCTGTTATTAAGGAATATTCTGATGTGTTCTCGTCCCTTACTCCAGAGGTTCTACCCCCCCATAGACCTTATGATTGCGCCATAGAGCTAATTGAGGGTGCCGAATTTCCTAAAGGTCGAATTTATAAACTTTCAGGGCCCGAACGCAAGGCTATGGAAGATTATATTAAGGAGAACCTTGCTAAAGGGCATATTAGACCTTCAGTCTCTCCTATGGGAGCAGGGTTTTTCTTTGTTAAAAAGAAGGATGGTGGTCTTAGGCATTGTATTGATTACCGGAGATTAAATAAAATCACTGTCCAAAATAGATACTCTCTCCCATTGATTCCGGATTTATTTAACCAGGTTTTGGGGGCAACCTGGTTTTCCAAGATTGACCTGAAAGGGGCATACAATCTAATCTGAATCAAGGAGGGAGACGAATGGAAGACAGCGTTCAATACTCCGATAGGACACTTTGAATATCAGGTGATGCCTTTTGGACTCAGCAATGCCCCAGCTGTGTTCCAAAACTTAATGAACAATATTCTTAGAGAGTTCTTAGGTAAATTTATTATTGTCTATCTTGACGACATTTTGATATTCTCTCCTGATTTCGAATCTCATGTGTCCCATGTCAAACAAGTATTAGAGGTGTTGAGGGAGAACCAGCTATCCGCTAAGCAAGAGAAATGTGTCTTTGGTGTACAGGAGATACTGTTTCTAGGGCATGTTTTGACTCCTCACGCCTTTAAGATGGATCCTGGTAAGGTTTTAGCAATTAAGGAATGGGTAAGGCCTTCATCCTTAAAGGCTTTACAACGGTTTTTGGGTTTCGCTAATTACTACCGTAAATTTATCATGAATTTTTCTGTAATTGCTAAGCCATTGACCGACCTTACTAAGAAAGGGGCGGATTTGGAGAATTGGTCTACCAAGGCCATTTCTTCATTTGAAACATTAAAAAAGGCATTTAGTAGCGCTCCCATTCTGATCCAGCCTGATCAGGAGAGACCCTTTATTGTGGAGGTGGATGCGTCCGAGGATGGCGCAGGAGCAGTCCTTTCACAAGGTCCTGCTAGCCTCACTAACCTGAGACCGTGTGCCTTCTTCTCTAGGAAATTCTCTCCCACGGAGAGAAACTACGACATAGGGAATAGGGAGCTGTTGGCCATTAAATGGGCATTTGAGGAGTGGAGACATTTTTTGGAGGGGGCAAGGCATCGAGTAACTGTTGTCACTGACCATAAAAACCTAATGTTTCTCGAGTCCGCTAAGAGGTTGAATCCCCGACAAGCCCGATAGGCTCTGTTTTTTACCAGTTTTGATTTCTCCATTACGTTCAGGCCGGGAAGTAAAAATGTGAAGGCAGACGCATTATCTCGGAGCTTCCATGCTTTTCAACCCACTGAGACGCCGCCTGAATCCATCCTACCAGCAAACATCTTCTTAGCGGCTCTAACCCAGGATATCTCGGCTCGCATTAAGGCTGAACAACATCTGGCACCGGTATCCACCCCAACAGATAAGTTTTTTGTTCCCGTACAATTTCGTCTCCAGCTGTTGGGTGAGTGTCACGATTCTGCCTTTTGTGGACATCCGGGTATTGAGGGCACTAAGGATCTGGTTTCTAGATCTTATTGGTGGCCCACTCTGACCAGGGATGTCAAGTCCTACGTGTCAGCCTGTGAGGTTTGTGCCAGGTCTAAGACACCTAGGACTCGCCCTGCTGGTAACCTACGACCCCTACCCATTCCCAGTAGACCCTGGTCCCATATCTCGATGGACTTTATAACTGACCTAACGCTGGCGGAGGGTAAGACTGTGGTTTGGGTAGTGGTCGATAGGTTTAGCAAGACGGTTCATTTCATTCCCCTGTCTAAACTTCCGAATGCTAAAACCCTGGCATCTATTTTTGTGAGAGAGATTGTTCGTTTACATGGCATCCCGGAAAATATTGTTTCGGACAGGGGTGTGCAGTTTGTGTCCAAATTCTGAAGGGCCTTCTGTCAAAGATGTAAAATTTCGTTGTCTTTTTCTTCCGCCTACCATCCTGAGAGTAATGGGCAGACTGAACGCCTTAATCAGTCTGTGGAACAATTCCTGAGGTTGTATGTTGCTGATGACCAGCAATTATGGGTCAAATTCCTTCCGTTGGCTGAATTTGCTCTGAATAACCGTGTAAATTCTTCTGCTGGGGTCTCCCCTTTCTTTTGTAACCATGGTTTTCATCCCCGTTTTCATTCTGGGTCGTCCGTCTCCTCCTCTAACCCTGAAGCTGATAAACTCTCCTCCGAACTGTGCACTGTTTGGGCCCGGGTTCAATCGAACCTAGAAAAGGCTCAAAGTTCTCAAAAACTCAATGCCGATAGGAGACGTTCAAGGGGGGTGAACTTTCAGGTTGGGGATAAAGTATGGTTGTTCTCCAAGAATCTATCTCTCAAGGTAGCTTCTAGAAAATTTGCTCGTCGTTTTATTGGTCCATATAAGATCACAGAGGTGATTAACCCGGCATCATTTAGGTTGGAGCTGCCCGAGTCATTCCACATTCATAATGTGTTCCATAAATCTCTACTTAAAAAATATTTTGAACCGGTAGTACCATCGAAAGCCTCGCCTCCGCCGGTTCTTGTTAATGATGCTGTTGAGTATGTGGTGTCTAAAATAGTGGATGTCAGGAAGGTGCGTAATTCCTTGCAGTACCTGATTCACTGGAAGGGGTATGGACCTGAAGAGAGATCTTGGGTACCTGCCAGGGAGGTTCATGCTCCTAGACTTGTTCGTAAATTTCATTTAGAACACCCTGAAAAGCCATCGCCTGAAATCTTGGGTCCGGTGGCCCCTCGTAAAAGGGGGGGTACTGTCACGGGGTTCCGAAGGTGCACTCGGTCCCCCATTGCCCGCAGAACTGTTGCTTAGCTTTTGGAATGAGGTTCTGTGTTTGACCTCATTCCCAGGGCGGCTTTACTAGCTGGGTGGCTCCCTGCTCCTAGTCTGCCTTGAGCGCCGAGCTGATCACTCGGTGCTCGACTGGTTGGTCTGTCGGTCATGTGACGCTGGCCACGTCACATGACCCTCACTCCCCACTATAAATACAGGCAGCCTGCTGGCTACAGGTTGCCTGTTAATTTCTAGGTTCCTGGCTATTTGTTGGACTACCGAATATTTACCTGATCCTGTTCCCTGACGATCCTCTGCCTGCTCCTCCTGTACTGCGCATACATCCTGGTTTTGTGACCTCGGCTCCCACCTGACTACTCTCTTAGGACTCCTCTTGTACTTCGCTACTCTCCTGGTATTTGACCCCGGCTTCTCCTGACCATTCTTTGCTTAATCCGTTGTACTGTGTAGCTCTCTTGGTTCTGACCCGGTCCGTTCATGTTCCGTATTTTGTCTTGTCTGTCTTCCCTGCACATATCCTAAGTTAGGGACTGCCGTCCAGTTGTCCCCTGTCATCAGGACTCGTGAGGCAAGTAGGCAGGGCCAGGGGTGAGGGTGGAGCGCAGTGGTCACTACCCTTCCCCCTGTGTGTGTGTGGACGTGACCGTTACACACACCTCCTGGTTCTCAGACACAAAACACCTTAGATATGCCTCAAGGTTTTGGTTGGTACGCTCAGTCTGTCCATTCGACTGAGGATGGAAAGCCGAGGAAAAGGACAAGTGTACCCCCAAACGGGAACAAAAAGCTTTCCAAAACTTAGAAATAAACTGGGTTCCCCGATCTGAAACAACATCGGAAGGGACCCCGTGAAGCTTCACGATTTCACTGATGAATACCTGAGCAAGAGTCTTAGCATTAGGTAGTGCGGGTAATGCAATGAAGTGTACCATTTTACTAAACCTGTCTACTACTACCAAGATAACTGTTTTACCTGCAGACAAAGGTAAGTCAGTGATAAAATCCATTGACAGATGTGTCCATGGCCTATTGGGAATGACAAGTGGCAATAAAGACCCTGCAGGACGTGTATGAGAGACTTTCGCGCGTGCACAAGTAGAACAAGTAGACACAAAATCCATTACATCCTGACGCACCCTTGGCCACCAAAAACGACGAGACAATAGCTCCAAGGTTGCTTTACTACCCGGGTGCCCAGCAAGTGCCGAATTATGATGTTCCTTTAATAATTCGAGACGCAGGTTTAACGGTACAAACAATTTCTCTGAGGGGCAAGAGACCGGGGCGTCCCCCTGGGCCTCTAACACCTTCCCCTCCAGAACAGAGTGTACAGCAGAGACAACCACTCCTCTTTGTAGAATGGGTACCGGATCACTCACATTACCCCCTCCAGGGAAACAAAGCGATAATGCATCCGCCTTAGTATTTTTTGCCCCAGGACGATAGGTAATAAAAAAGTTAAACCTGGTAAAAAATAGCGACCACCTAGCTTGTCTAGGGGTGAGACGCTTAGCTGATTCGAGGTACAGAAGGTTTTTGTGGTCTGTAATCACCGTGACGGGGTGGACTGCCCCCTCTAAAAAGTGACGCCATTCTTCAAACGCTAGTTTAATAGCTAATAGTTCCCTATTGCCAATATCATGGTTCTTCTCCGCTGCAGATAGTTTTTTAGAAAAGAAAGCACAAGGACGCCATTTGCCAGGAGACGGACCCTGAGACAGTAGAGCCCCCACTCCCACCTCTGACACATCTACTTCAACAATAAAAGGCTGGGAGACATCAGGTTGGATTAGTACAGGTGCCGAGGTAAACCTCTCTTTTAGAGAGGAAAAAGCAGTTTTAGCGGCGTCAGACCATTTAGAAAAATCAGTCCCCTTCCTGGCCAGATATAATGTCATGACCGGCGTGCCGATCACATACGTGACGCAAGGGGAGGGAAAAGGGAAGGCCCTGTCCAAGGGAGAGGAAAAGGTGGTGACCCCTAACTCACCTTGAGGCTGGCACCTGACTGCCCTGACGTCCCTAGACGGGTTCCTCACCCGTACGCCGATCACGTGCCTAAACCCTGGCTTTCCCTAAGATGAGCCCTACGTAGTGAATAGGGCGGTGGGAACACTAGTCCGCACCACTAACACTAAAGGAAAACACCAAGGAGAGGACAGACAATACAGACAAAACATATAATCCCAGGTGGGCGACAACAGCAGACAACAGAAGCCCAACAGGGATCCGGAGGGTAACGCTCTGGAACAACAACCAGGAATCTCAGCTACTCAGCTCCATTGGGTCAGTATAGAAGTCCAGGCAGGAAGCTCTATATCTGGCAACCAGAGAAGTGGGAGAGGGGAATATAAGGAGGTTGCGAGTGCTGGACAAGAAACAGCTTAGGAGAAGGAGCTACGGATCACTGAGTGAGCCAAAAAGGGTTGCAAGGCAAACCCAGAAAGCTACCATTAAGAAACAGCACTATCTTTATACATAGAGCACGCAGCCACCCGCTGCGACTTCCTGACCCCGGGTATAACGGAGTCAGGCGTGGCTCTTGACACCCTCGTGACACCATGGGAACGCCTCTGTGTTAGAATATACTGTCGGATCTGAGTTAAATTATTTTTAATATTTTTTTAACCCATCGCCAGTGTAAACTCGCCCGTGGGAACTCAGCCTTAATGTAATGTCCACATATAAATATTGGAATGGCTTAGGTTCAGAGTGTATATACTGTACAGTGTATCTACTGTATTTATGTATAAATATATATATATATTGCTGGCAATCATGGATCTTGTGTAGTGGTTATCTGCTCACTACAGTACTATTATATGGTAGTAATAAAATGTGTAATTGTATTTTTCTGTTTTTTTAAAAATAAGGATACAGGGATTTTTGTGATTTTATCCACAGTAAATTATTAAAAAAATAAATAGATTAATATTTTATATACAGAGCCGACCATCGATCCTATATTTAAATATATGCAAAAGGGTAGGCACAGTACTTTCCTATTTAATCTGTTTTGTCCATAGTGATAGTGCCAACATTACAATAAAAGATGGACACTTTACTTTCAGTGAAGTTAGTATACATACTATATACACTCAGAAAGATACCATGGATAAATAAAATAAAAAGAATAAAACAGAGTTTCCCCTTCCCACCTCTATTACTGATTTGGTGTTACACATGTATATCTAACCATACTGTATGATGTATCTAGCTCAGTAGGTAAAGTGTAAGTTTGTTTCTCTTAAGGAGTTTTTTAGGAGTAACATATTAATGACCTATCTTCAGGCTAGGTCATCAATATCTGATTGATGCCGGTCAGACTGTTGAGCACAGTTTCCTCTTTATAGGTTAGTGATGTCATGTTGACTGGTCACATGGTCTAGGTGCAGCTCAATTCCATTCAAGTGCATAGGCCTAGACCCTAGGCTACAATACCATGCACAGCCACTATGCAATGAACAGCACTGTGCTTGGTATGCTGTTCAAACAGCTGATTGACGGGGTTGCCAGGAGTTAAACCTCCACTGATCAAATATTGATATCCTTTCCTGAGGATTGGTCATCAATATTCTACATCCAGAAAACTCCTTTTAAAATAAAAAAAATATCTTTCATTTATAGAAGCAATCCTCTAGCTCAAGAAAAAAAAAAAAAAACATTAATTGGGGAACGAACAGAACTTACACGATGACCTACTTTTCATCTTTTCAGCTGCAGATCGGAAATTCCCGGGCTCCTCTTCTCCCATCCATGATGGCATCATTTCTTCTCAGACTACCTTCTCAGACTACCTGCAACTAAAAGGATGAAAAGGAGGTCACCGTGTAAGTGCTCTGATAGTTCAGTACCAGCAGAATAGATATTGTTATCTAGTAATACATATTGTGGACAAAATCTGCAGAGTAAATTGACCTGTAGTACACATTTTATATCTGAAGAATGTCAGTTTACGCTGCGGATTCCCCCTTTGCAATGCATAATGCAGAAATTCCGCAAAAGGTCTCCAACAAATTAGAATATGACACATGCAGATATTGATGCAGGTTTTGAAACATAGAAAGATGAATCCAGCACCGAAGTATCTCTGAGTTGCTTGTTTCTTTATTGGTGGCGTTTAAAAAAAACAGCATCGACACAAATCCGCTCACTCCAGCGATAGACTATGGATTGACTGCCTGCAGCGTTTACACTAGACTATGGACTGCCTGCAGCGTTTACACTAGACTATGGATTGATTGACCTCAGCATTTACACTAGACCATGGACTGACTGATCTAAGCATTTACAGTATACTATGGATTGACTGAACGCGGCATTTACACTAGACTATGGACTGACTACAGCGTTTACACTAGACTATGGAGTGATTGACCTCAGCCTTTACAGTAGACTATGAACTAACTGATCTCAGCATTTACACTAGACCATGGACTGACTGATCTCAGCATTTACAGTAGACTATGGATTGACTGAGCGCAGCGTTTACCCAGACTATGGACTTATTGCAGAGTTTACACTAGACTATGGACCGACTGCAGCGTTTACACTAGACTATCGACTGACTGTCTACGTGTTTCGAACAAAAAAGTTCTTACTCATGACAGTCATGAGTAAGAACTTTTTTGTTCGAAACGTGTAGACTATCGCTGGAGTGAGAGGATTTGTGTAGATGCTATTATTATATATTTTTTTAAATGCCACCAATAAAGAAACAAGCAACTCAGAGATACTTCAGTGCTGGGTTCATTTTTGTATGTTTTGTAATTGGAGGTCTTACCTGTGGTTTCCGTGCACAAGGGGGTACAAAAGAAGGATAGTAATACAAGGTGAGCTGGACATTCTTACTATGGATGATTGATGCAGGTTTATTACATTTTTGTCCATAAAATCACCACAGGATCTGTGGCTAAAATTCAGCTAAAGAAAATCCATCCTGTGTGTAGAGGCGTAGCTAAAGGATCATGTGCCCTGGTGCAAGAGATCAGCTTGGGCCCCTATTCCCTCAGTAATGTTTGGTGGCCAGGGGCAGGGAAGCACATTGCCTTCATGCTGCCTGAGGCCAAATTTGTGACCTAACCGCTTCCCTCCAGCCAGAGGTGTAACTTGACCATCATGCACTTTCTATAATACTGGTGTCTTTTTATGTAGCACAAGGGTCTTTGGGCCCCCTCAGGCTCCTAGGCCCAGTAGCGAGTGCCTTGCCTGTCCTGTGCTGCTGTGTCCAATTCCTTGGCCAATTCCTATAATAGGCCATCAATGTGTGATTTGAGAATGTCCAAAGCTAAGGAATCCTTCATCACCGAATAGCAGATTATCATGGCCAACTTATTGCAATAACATAGCGCTGTCTTTGTGTGACTGTTTCTGGAACTGCGGATCAGTTTCATTAGGCTAAATAGGGTGGATTTGAAGTTGAGCTGCTGTACCACAGGTGGCTGAAAGAAAGTGGCAAGATAGGTGGTCTTTTATTTCTGCTCATTTGACGTCTACTGGGAATAACTTTTATGGTCTATCCTAAGTCATTACTGTTCTAGTACCGAAAACCTCTTTAAACTAAATTACATAGCATCACATGTAAACTGCCAGCAGGGCCAAATTAAGCCTGGTGGTGGCCCTTGGACAAAAAAATCTGGTATGGACCCATGTAATTTAAATTTTTAACATAGCTGCTGGAATGAGGTTGTCTCTAAGCTGCATCTCTGTCTGCTGCTGCCACACTCCTCTAAAATCCACCTGCTACAGTTGCTGTTTGTCCAACTTGGTGGCCAGTCCATAGTCCAGTGTAAATGCTGCATTTAGTCTGGTATAAACGCTGAAGTCAGTCCAGAGTTGAGTGTAAATCCTTTGGTCAGTCCATAGTCTAATGTAAAAGCTTCAGTCAGTCCATAGTCTAGTGTAAATGCTGCAGTCAGTCAGTCCATAGTCTAGTGTAAACTCTGCTGTCAGTCAGTCCATAGTCTAGTGTAAATGCTGCAGTCAGTCAGTCCATAGTCTACTGTAAATTCTGAGGTCATTCAATCCACAGTCTAGTGTAAATGCTGAGGTCAGTCAGTTCATAATCTAGTGTAAATGCTGCAGTCAGTCAGTCCATAGTCTACTGTAAATTCTGAGGTCATTCAATCCACAGTCTAGTGTAAATGCTGCGGTCAGTCAGTCCATAGTCTAATGTAAAAGCTGAGGTCAGTCAGTCCATAGTCTAGTGTAAAGGGTTAGGTCAATCACTCCATAGTCTAGTGTAAACGCTGTAGTCAGTCCATAGTCTAGTGTAAATGTTGAGGTCAATCACTCCATAGTCTAGTGTAAACGCTGCGGTCAGTCAATCCATAGTTTAGTGCAGGGATGGGCAAATTGCGGCTCTCCAGCTGTTGTAAAACAACTACTAATCCCAGTATGCCCAGTCTGCCTACAGCAGGGCATAATGGGATTTGTAGTTTTACAACAGCTGGAGAGCAGCAGTTTGCCCATCCCTGGTCTAGTGTAAATGCTGAGGTCAATCACTCCATAGTCTAGTGTAAACGCTACAGTCAGTCCATAATCTAGTGTAAACGCTGCAATAAGTCCATAGTCTAGTGTAAACGCGGTGGTCAGTCAATCCATAGTCTACTGTAAATGCTTAGATCAGTCAGTACATGGTCTAGTGTAAATGCTGAGGTCAGTCAGTCCATAGTCTAGTGTAATTGCTGAGGTCAATAACTCTATAGTCTATTGTAAACACTGCAGTCAGTCCATAGTCTAGTGTAAATGCTGAGGTCAGTCAGTCCATAGTCTAGTGTAAATGCTGAGGTCAGTCAGTTCATAGTCTAGTGTAAACTCTGCTGTCAGTCAGTCCATAGTCTAGTGTAAACACTGCAGTCAGTCCATAGTCTAGTGTAAATGCTGAGGTCAGTCAGTCCATAGTCTAGTGTAAATGCTGAGGTCAGTCAGTTCATAGTCTAGTGTAAACTCTGCTGTCAGTCAGTCCATAGTCTAGTGTAAATGCTGCGGTCAGTCAATCCATAGTCTACTGTAAATGCTGAGATCAGTCAGTCCATGGTCTGGTGTAAATGCTGCGGTCAGTCAATCCATAGTCTACTGTAAATGCTGAGATCAGTCAGTCCATAGTCTACTGTAAACGCTGCAGTCAGTCACTCCATGGTCTAGATAAATGCTGCGGTCAGTCAGTCCATAGTCTACTGTAAACGCTGCAGTCAGTCACTCCATGGTCTAGATAAATGCTGCAGTCAGTCAGTCCATAGTCTACTGTAAACGCTGCAGTCAGTCACTCCATGGTCTAGATAAATGCTGAGGTCAGTCAGTCCATAGTCTAGTGTAAATGCTGAGGTCAGTCAGTCCATAGTCTAGTGTAAATGTTGAGGTCAGTTAGTCCATAGTCTAGTTTTAACGCTGCGTTCAGTCAGGATTCTGTGAGGGGGGGGGGGTACAATATGGCAGTGCTCTGTGTTGGATATAGGGGCAGGGAAACTGAAAGTGACACAAGTAATTGGGCAAGTGCAGAGGTTTGACATTATTTGTCAGCGCCTGTGTGGGGGAGAGGAAGTGGCCATCCAGTGTGCGAAGTGCTGGAGGGATATAAAGAGTCCGCCGCCGCTCACTCCTCTTTCACTATTAGTTCAGCCTCCACCGGTATTTGCAGGATCAGCAGGGGCTTCAGTCCAAAACCTGCAGATCTGATGGAGGCCCTTACATTCTCTGTAGTGGTGGGGGCCCTGGGGTGCGCGCTCGCAGTGCCCTCCTTTTAATCCGGTCCTTCCTGCCAGACCTACGGTAGTAAACTGGCATATGCAGAATATGAGTATTAGGCCCATTGTATGCAGTGATACAAAATATACACAGCTGCTTTTAGTCCAAATAAATGAATGTCTTAATCCAGTGGTCTGTGACCTGAGCCTCTACAACTCCCATCATGGCCTGCAAAACTCTGCTGCTATATGGATGTAATTACGCTGTTGGCAGATGATGCAGCTGAGTTGATAGGTTTGCAGTCAGGCTAATGAAGAAACCTTTCATTTGTTTGCATTCTAATGCCCTTGTCTTAACCATGCCTTACACGAGAGTCATCTATGTGAGCAGTAATATTAAAAGACCACTAGAGGGCAATGTTGTAATGACTACTTCTGGAGAGAACACATGAAGCAGTCTATTCACATACTAATAACACCGCGCAAAAAAACCCCACGTTTGTCCTATTCTAAATCGAGTGTGCGGATTACAAATCCGAAGTCAGAATTGTTGTACCACGTCATGAAACTTTGCTATGCATAAGTATTCCTAAATGAATTAAGCACTTGGAAAGCATTGAATAATTTTGAACAGAACAAGTTTTACTCCAACAATTACCTGATCTACATCAAAGTTTACGTAGTAAACAGTGTATGAAAATGTAATGGAATAACAAAATTTCAAAAAGTCTCATTTTTCAGTTTAAAAGTCTTACTTCAGCAAGGCCCAGTACTGTTAAAAGTGCTTCAGGCATCTGCTTTTGCATTTGTGAACAGTCATATTTTCCCGTTGTAAAAAACAGCAGTAGTCCCCCATCATGTTGGGATTCCAGTGGCCTTGATACCTGTTCTCCATTGTAAAAATATCTTTATGGAACCGCTTTCCATGTTCGTCACTTACGTGTCCCAAATTGGGTGGGAAAAAGTCAAGATGGGAATGTAAGAAATGCACTTGCAATGACATTCGGCAGCCAGTTTGTTCATATGCTGTAAGCATGTTGTCTACTAATTCAGCATAGTTTGCACCTCGTCTGTTCCCAAGGAAGTTCTGCACTACCAGCACAAATGCATCCCAAGCTGCAAGACGCACTTACTTTGTCAGATTCTTGCGCTGATCATAAGTAGTGTATTTGCCACATATGTAGCAGAAATTGTCTGGAACGTTAACACATTTGCGTTTATCCATCTTAAGTTTCAAAACGGATAGCACTATAACAGATCACTTTATCAAAATCTGTCCAGCTTTCCTTATATACTTACTGCTGACATCAGCCTGAGTGCGTCTGAACAGGTCTGGAGTCTCTGGACATGTCCATTGGAATATCTCCAATATAATGCATTAATATTATAACTGAATAGGCTTTGCATGTATAACTTAAAATCTAGACGTGTCAGGCAAATTCCGAGTTTAGATTTGGAATCAGCGCGCTCATTTTAGTATAAATCACATGTTTTTCTCTCAGTAGCAAAATCTGAAGCCGATATAGAAAATGCTCAGAACTCCCAAAGAGTCCCTGGAACTAAACACATAGAAATCATCGGTCCATTCAGCCTGTCCACCTGCATTTTTTCTAATTTATTGTTCATTATTCACAATCATATGTTTTATTAAATGTCTCAATACATTTTTTAAAAAATATTTTTATTTAATTTCATTTGTACTGTTTCATTCTACTCCAAACCAAAAAACGCAGACTTGAGTCTAGTTAACTACATACTTTATTAGGCCTCATGCACACAACGTATGTATTTTGTGGTCCGCAAAACACGGATTCACAAAAAATATGGATGAGGCATTCCATATTTTGTGGAACCTAACAGCTGGCCCCTAAAAGAACAGTCCTATCCTTGCCCGTAATGTGGACAATAATAGGACATGTTCTATTTTTTTGTGGAACTGACATAGGGACATACGGAAACAGAATGCACACAGAGTAACTTCCTTTTTTTGCGGACCCATTGAAATGAATGGTTCCGCATACGGTCCACACAAAAATGGACATAGAAAGAAAATAAGTTCGTGTGCATGAGCTCTTAAGCCTCATTCACACGTCAGTGTTTTGGTCAGTGATTTTCATCAGTGATTGTGAACCAAAACCAGGATCGGAGCCTCCACAGACATAAGGTATAATGGAAAGATCTGCTCCTGTTCTGTGTTTAGAGCCGCACCTGGTTTTGGCTCAAAATCACTGATGGAAATCACTGACCAAATACTGATGTGTGAATGAGGCCTTAAGCTGGGATGTGAGGTCCTGGAGAGTACCAAGGGTACTCTCACATGTGACATCTTTCTTGCGCAAATTTCTGCATCTGAAAATGTCTTCCATATAAGTGAACAGGGTTATTTCTGCAGCATGTACATGGCAGTCTGCATGCTGCATTCAGATCAATGGGACAGTAGCAGAAATTTCGAAAACAAATCTTACGCATTTGAATATACCGTTAGAAAGGTTTGGTGGGGATTTTGATGTTAAAGGGATATTCCAGGGTTTTAATATTGAAAGGATTGTCAGATATTAATGACCTAACCTCAAAATAGGTCATCAATCTCAGATTAGTGGAGGTACAACACCCAGCATCCCGGCCGATCAGCTGTTTCAGAGAAGCTCCAGCACTGGAAATAGGTCACAGATTTACATAGCTCCTTCCACTGTGTAGTGGTCACTGCAGCTCTGCTCCCGTTCATTTCAGTGCAGATCCACTGCAGTTATCACTTCCCCCCACTACACAATGGACGGAGCTGTGTAGTTCTGTTGCCTATTTCCAGTGCTGGGGTACTTTGAAACAGCTGGTTGTCAGGATGGGATGTGTCGAACCCCCAATTATCAAATATTGATAGTCTATCCTGAGGATAGACCATCAATATTAAAATCCTGGACAACCCCTTTAGGCCTCATGCACAATTTGCGGTCCCCAATGCACGGGCACCATCTGTACGGCTGCCGCAGACGGATCTAGACCCATTTAAGGCCTCCTGTACACGACCGTATATATTTTGCGGTCCGCAAAAAATGGATACGCAAAAAATACGGATGACGTCCGTGTGCATTCTGTATTTTGCGGAACAGAACAGCTGGTCCCTAATAGAACAGTACTATCCTTGTCCGTTATGCGTACAATAATAGGACATGTATTTTTGTGCGGAACGGAAACAGGACATACGGAAACGTAATGCACACGGAGTAACTTTTGTCTTTTTTGCAGACCCATTGAAATGAATGGTTCCGCATACGGTCCGCAGAATGGACATGGAATGAAAATAAGTTCTTATGCATGAGCTCTACCGTTGAATAGGTCAGTGATCCGATCCTCAAAAAAATAAAACATGTTCTATTTCTTTGCGGTGCGGAGGCACAGAGAGAAACCTCATGGAAGCACTCAGTGCTCCTGTGGGGCTCCGTGCCTCTGTTCCGCACTGCACCTTCCAGATTGCGGACCCATTCAAGTGAATGGGTCTGCATCCGTGATGCAATGCACAAACGGCCAGGATCCGTATATTGCGGACCTGCAATATGGGCATGGTCGGGCAACGGCTGAATGCATGAGGCCTTAACTGCAACTACCAGAGTTCCAGTCATGTCATTTGCATGCCTAAGGCTGGGTTCTGGTGTCTCCATTATAGGCCTCGGTCATAGATTCTGTCAGATTTGCAGGAAAACAGAGCACAGCATGCAGCATATTGTTTCTAGCAAAAATGGCAGATATCGTGAGGGAACCCTCAAGGACCACGTTGCAGTCATTGGGGTTGCTGACAGTGGGGGACGCTGATGGTCAGGGGTGGGATTCAAATTTTTAAGAACATGTTCCCTACTCAACGGCAAATACGCGGCGTCACGATACATGTTTACATATACATACACCATATATATACAACACACATACACATAAATACCCCATGTATACACTACACACACATACACCAAAACTTTTAAAAAGCCTAAGGAGCTAAACTATCAATGTTGAAGGTTTTTTCCAGCGCTGGCCCACACCTCTAACTCCTTCCAATGTCTATCTGTACATGTCCCAACCCTGCTTAGTCTCCATTGTGCCCCCCACACAGTAGTTATGCCAGATCTGGGATGGTTGGGAGGTATGCATACATAAACAGACTATATAGACACTACACTCACATGATCACATATACAATATACACCATACAGTATATAAATGAC
The DNA here is from genome assembly GCF_905171765.1 of Bufo bufo. Lineage (NCBI taxonomy): Eukaryota > Metazoa > Chordata > Amphibia > Anura > Bufonidae > Bufo > Bufo bufo. The sequence goes on along the minus strand of NC_053394.1, from coordinate 331,860,963 downwards.
CCCTAGGCTACACTTACAGTAGATTTACTTACACCATATACATTTTATACACATTTATACCTAGCACTAAATACATATTTGCATACATATTATATTCTGTGCTATTCAGAATACAGCACCACATACCTCTTATATCAAGTGACTTCTCCTCTGATGCACACCTTCTCTTTCTTCATCTTCTCCTTTGAGAGCAGACTGCCATGATGGTTTTTCACCCATCTCTTGTCTCTGCAGTTTGACAAAAGACATCTTAGGTTCCTACTTTTCCATCATCCTCATACCTTCTTAACAACTCACCTGCCACCTTCAATAATAATAATAATAATAATAATAATAATAATGTGCACTAGTTCAAAAACGCTCAGTTCTGTGTGCCAGTACAAAAAATTCCCTCAGTGCCCCCAGTTGAGCTAATGTCCCCATAGTGCCCCCATATTGTGTGCAAGTATAAAACACCCCTATATAATGCGCCTGGTAAATGCTCACATAGTTCTCCTCTCATCTTCCCCATAGTGCCCCCATAATGTGCCAGTATAAGATTCCCCCATAGTGTCCCCCAGAATGTGCTAGTATAAATGCACCTTCTTAGTGCCCCCATAGTGTGCCTATATAATATGCCCCCATAGTGTTCTTCCTCCCCTTCAACACCATAGTGTCCCCATAATGTGCCAGTATAAGATGCCCCCATAGTGTTCCCTATGTGCTAGCAATGCCCCCAGTAGATGCCCCCCATGTGCCAGCAATGCCCCCATAGTGTCCACATGTGCCAGCAATGTCCCCAGTAGATGCCCCCCATAGTGTCCCCAATGATGTGCCAGTAGATGCTCCCATAGTGTCCCCATGTGCCACCAATGTCCCCAGTAGATGCTCTCATAGTGTCCCCATGTGCCAGCAATGCCCCCAGTAGATGCCCCCATAGTGTCCCCCATGTGCCAGCAATGCCCCCATAGTGTCCACATGTGCCAGCAATGTCCCCAGTAGATGCCCCCATAGTGTCCACATGTGCCAGCAATGTCCCCAGTAGATGCCCCCATAGTGTCCCCAATGATGTGCAAGTAGATGCCCCATAGTGTCCCCATGTGCCAGCAATGTCCCTAGTAGATGCCCTCATAGTGTCTCTATGTGCCAGCGATGCCCCCATAGTGTCCCCCATGTGCCAGCAATGTCCCCAGTAGATGCCCCCATAGTGTCCCCAATGATGTGCCAGTAGATGCCCCCATAGTGTTCCCATGTGCCAGCAATGTCCCCAGTAGATGCCCCCATAGTGTCCCCTTTGTGCCAGCCATGCCCAAGTAGATACTTCCATAGTGTCCCCCATATGCCAGCAATGCCCCCAGTAGATACCCCCATAGTGTCCCCAATGATGTGCCAGTAGATGCCCCCATAGTGTCCCCATGTGCCAGCAATGTCCCTAGTAAATGCCCTCATAGTGTCCCCGTGTGCCAGCAATGCCCCCAGTAGATGCCCCCCATAGTGTCCCCCATGTGCCAGCAATGCCCCCAGTAGATGCCCCCATAGAGTCCCCTTTGTGCCAACCATGCCCCCAGTAGATGCTTCCATAGTGTCCCCCATATGCCAGCAATGCCCCCAGTAGATACCCCCATAGTGTCCCACATGTGTTAGCCATGCAGCCAGTAGATACTCCCATAATGTTGCATATGTGCAAACAATGCCCCCAGTTTCGCCACAGAAAAGCAAAAAAACAAACAAAAAAAACACTTACCTCCACCCTGTCAGCGATGCGATGGCGGCCTCTTCCGGCCTGTGTCCAGCGCTGTACGGCTCAGGCGACGCGATTTCGTCATTGCGCCGCCTGCACCAGCCTCTGATAGGCTGCTGGCCTTATTCCAGCAGCCTATCAGAGGAACAGGGAAGGGAGACGCCTCTCCCTTGCCCTGCTGCAGTGTTCATCTGCATCGCCGTCCTGAGGACGGTGATACAGATGAATGTAGGGAGATGAGCGCTTCCACAATGCAAGCGCTCATCTCCCGCTGCACCGGATCGGGAATCCCATGCCTGCTGATGGTCTCTCATGTGAGGCATCTGCCACTACTACAAATTTTATTTATGTTTTCATGATGAAACAAAAAAACGGAAAGGCAACCACAGATTTGAAGCAGATTTTCAGTAGGAAGACCTTCTAAGCAACAGCCAAGATCACAGCTCCCCCGCCCCTTCCCCACCATACAATACTGGCATGGTTCCAGTAACTTGAGGTATGGGTAGTTCTCGGGCAGGGTTCCTACACTACAGAGCTTGATGTCTCTACCACTTTATTGAAGTTTAGGGTTAGTATTTTGTTTTACTGCTGAATATCCCTCCATATCTCCGATTCCAGGAACCCTGGTAAACAGGAAATATATATTGTACAGTGTACATTACATCAGGGATTCTCAACCTTTTTCTTCTAGGATCTAACCAGGCAGAACATGGTAATGACCAGACTTTACCATTGGTTGAAGTCCATGCTAAATGTTATTTAAAAAACAAAAAAAAAATATCTCAGTTTATCTTAAAGAGGTTATTCCCGAAAAATCCAATAAAAAGAGAAAAGCACGGATCGCACATGCTATGCATTGATCTATCATTGCTTCACAGCACAATTAACATCGCTTCTCAGTGTAATTTGTAGCATGCAGCCATGAAAAACATGTATCACCTATACACAGCATGTACGATAAATGTATGAATGGTAAACTCCAACTATTATGCGTAGTATGCCTTATCAATGGGACTTTGACCGTCAAGGGTTGTTGTGCAACTATTGTGTGAGACAGGAAAGTTTCCCGCTAAGCCAATATAATCTGCCACTGTTTCTTTAAGGGAACCACTCGACCACTGTCATACAGACAGCAGCACCCCCATATGCCTAGAGCGATGTGGCACATGCATATGATAGCTATAGGGGGTGCAGACATATGAGTCACACCCCTGATTCAAAGGCCTCCACCATATAAAAAGAAATGGGTATTATTAACAGCATAAGGTAGACGGGTGCTCTGTTACAGCCATATTTGATGTAAGCATCCAGAGTTTATGCCAGGAACAACACCAGCTGCATGGCTGGGATGTATGGAGCCTTATCTTTACAGTACAAGTCAATGGGCAGATATATGGTATACAAATGCTTACAGGGGCATCTAAATTAATTTGAATATAATTGAAAAGTTAATTTATTTCATTAATTCAATTCAAAAAGGGAAACTCATACATAGTAGTGTGCTGACCAGCTTTATGGAGATTATAGTATTAAAAATAAGACCAGGCACTCAAATATGGAATCAGATGAGATATCTATTTATTGGAGATTATACTCCCTAAAATGGCAGTGTATAAAATGAATAAAATAGCCAATATCATTACATATACACAATAGCAGCAAATAAATAAATAAATCGCATTAATAGCAGCAATGGATACAGCATAAGAGACCGCAATCAATTGATAAACATCAGAAGGTCCAAATATGAAAAAACGCAATTTATATATTAGTGGATATCACCCTTTGCAATGATTGCATTCAGCTTCAATAGGGTAATCAGTCCCGTATGTTGCTCCTACCAAGGGTTAACCAAGCATAAGCAGATAATCGCAGGAACTCAGGAAATCAGACAGACACAGTGCGATGGTGTATCAAGGTGGCGTCCCACCTATTAACGCAACTGTATCAATTTTACCTAAGTCAAGCCGGTGTCCTCTTATCCTTACAGGGACTTGAAATGTTTGCAATGAACCAGATGCCAACTGAATGTCCGCTCACGTGACTTGTTTGAGCTTTGTATGATCGGAGCTTTTGGGCGAAGGTTCCTCCAGTAATCGCCGGTCTCTAACACGGCCGTTAAGCTTTAAAATCCAGGGAAACTACTGTCCCAGCATGCCGGTGGAAGGTATGAACCATAAGCGTTTCGGGGTTTTTTGAATAACCCCTTCCTCAGTGGACCTAAACTCCATAAATAATCTATGGGGTACTGTCAAGAGGAAGATGAGAGACACCAGTCCCAACAAGACACATTAGCTGAAGGCAGGTATCAAAGCAACTTGGGCTTCCATAACACCACAGCAGTTCCACAGGCTGATCCATGCCACGCTGCATTGATGCAGTAATTCATGCAAAAGGGGCCCTGACCAAGTATTGAGGGCATACACTGCACATACTTTTCAGTTGGCCAATATTTCTGTATTAAAAAACATTTTTTGAATTGGTCTTATATAATATTCTAATTTTCTGAGATACTGACATTTGGGTTTTTGTAAAGGTACTTTCACATTAGCGGCAGGGGAGTCCGGCAGGATGTTCCGGCGGGAGAACAGCCTGTCGGATCCGTCCTGCCGCTAGTACATGTGTGCCCCCGGACTGCCGCTCCATCCCCATTGACTCTCGTTGTGTGCTGCCGTGCCGCCGCCGGGGCACACATGAACTAGCGGCAGGACGGATCCGATAGGCTGTTCACCCGCTGGAACAGCCTGCCGGACTCCCCTGCCGCTAGTGTGAAACTAGCAGTAGCTGTAAGCCATAATCATCAACATTAAAAGAAATAAACACTTGAAATAGTTCACTCTGTGTGTAATGAATCTGCAGAACATACGAGTTTCACTTTTTTAATTGAGTTGCTGAAATAAATTAAGTTTTTGATGATATTCAAATTATTTTTTTTCCCACCATTTTCTACCTTGCTGCATTATAGCTATATTGAAAAGACAAAATCAGTTTGCTGCCCATGCACCACCCGTATTTGTAGTAGATCAATACACTGTCTCATATGAGTGCAGATGACCATTTATCTCTCTATTACGGACATGTCAGTGCAAGGGAAAAACATCATTACTTTTACCCCTGTTCCTTTTCCGATTCATCTATGCCTTATTAATTATAGCTTTGTTCAATATTTCATGGGACTGGATCCATCACCCGGCTGATTGTCTATTAAACTCTGTGTATGGATATTTAGTGGCAAAGGTAATAGTAGAAGGGCATGTTCTTTCTTGGTCTATTTACTGGAGGACATGTCGAGGATCCTCATAGACAGCATTGTTCATGTGGATAGCGAGGTGTGACAGATCTGATTTGTAAACATCAGTGGCATGCCACATATCAGTATGGATCCATACTAGGTGTCAGGCCGGTCCCTGGTGGTTCTCAGGTGACAATATTGAATGATCAGCTACTGCGCTCAGTTATGAATATACTTCTACCGCCTGAATTGTAATGTATTCATTCACATAGTCATAATTAGTGTTGAGTGAATTAAAGCATCCAAAGTGGAATTCGACCTGAAGTTTCGGAAAAATTTGATTCCCCATGAATCCAAATTTCCTCACGCTTCATGGTAATTAATTGGATTTTTTTTTTTAATTGCTGCTGCACATGTTACAAAGTGAAAGAAAGAAGCCTGGGAATGCGATATGGCCCATAATGCCGTGCAGCCAGCCAATCAGCAGTTAGCCATCCCCTGTGATGTCACAGCCCTATGAAAAAGCCCCATCCCGTGCACTCTCCGCCATTGCACTGTGAGCTGAGCTTAGGGAAAGACGTGACAAGCGCTTATGCACTAGGGACAGTGTTTAAGAAAGGTCTTAATTGTAGAATATTGGATAGGGAGAGTGCAGGAACAGTGGTGGATCATGTGATATATTTATAGAGGCTGGATCTCCTGGGCACCCGTAGAAGGCAGGTCCCCATGCTGTGCAAGGCATTGGGCAGTCTCTGCACGGCTTCGGGCTGCCTTGTCACACATCGGGTCTCCACCACAGCAGCGCGGGGACCTGATGCGCTCCTTCACCCGCCGCAAACCACATCTATGTCGCGGTCAGTGCTGACCGCGGCATAGAAGAGGTTAATACACTGGCATCACTGTAAACAGCGATGTTGGTGGATACAGCCGGGGCCAGGCTTCCAGGGACTGCCGGACCCCTGCAGTGATCGAGCGTGCGCAGCTCCTGCACCTGCCCGATCAGCCCGCCGTGCATGTATGGCGGAATGCGTTCTGGTACAGCATCCCCCGCCGTACATGCACAGCATTTTGCGTTAAAGGGGTTAAAGGGCAGCATAATAAATTGATGCTTTTATCTTGTTCAACTGCTGCCACATTAATAGTTAATCTGTTACATTACTGATACAGTTACTGTGCACTATGGACAACAGACAGTTACCTGGACCCTCCAAAGGAATGGGCAGTGTCAAAAATGTTGCTGTAGCCGGCACAAATAGCGGCAGAAGAAAGGGTGGTGGTAGCAGCAGCTGCAGCAACTGCCAGAGGTGCCACTGTGATCCAGCAGTCGTGATTTGACCATCAATCCAGCTGTACTGGAATGGTTGGCTCGCTCCTCAAGTGATAACACATGCACACAGCCAGGATTCGGTGGGTTCCTCTGACACCAAGTTTAGTTGGCATGGCCCAGGAATTGCCTCTGTGTCCTTACCTGTCCTGAACCCACCTGTCATGGTTCCTCAGGTGACTGATGTCAGGAAATCAAGGAGATTGGCTGAGTGTGGAGGAATCTAACAGCCAGCCTCCTTGATTTCTCTTGATTCAGTTTTGATAGGGTTAACGACCACTTCCCTTTTCTCAGCTGTTGCTCAGTGGTCATCACTTCTACCCTTTATAGTCTCACCCCACCCTTCTGACTATGCGGAAGATAGCTTCATTTGGGTTTGGCTGAGCTGGTGTGAGTTTGTCTCTGGTGTTCCTGCTCGTCCGTCTCTACAGAAGTTAAGTGTCGCGTTTGTTTGTGTTTGTTTTATTCCCTGTCATTTGTATCTGGGCCTGAGATAGAGACTTCCATTCGTCCATCTGGGAGGAATGGGTTGTCTCTGGTCCTAACCTTTTCCAGGGCATTATAGGGATATAAAGGCTTAGGTATCCTGCATATGAATATTCATACCTTCAAGGTCAATTCATATTGATAGATAGTTACGGCCTGGATTAGGGTTGTCTAGGAGGTGACCTGTTTCTTCCCTAGTTTCCAGGCCCAGTTACTGTTCCCCTTCCCTTCTGTGTTCAGTGTGAAGTTTCCCCCCACACTGATCGTGACATTACCACCCTATAAACCGCCATTTAGTTCAGGTCAGTGCACCTATGGATCCTAAAGTGATTATCGAGCACCAAAGTATTCGGGTATTCGGGTGTTCAGTCCGAACACATTTCTATATTCGTGTGCTCGGCCGAGCACCCGAGTATAGTGGAAGTCAATAGGAGACAACCAGGCACGCCCTGCTCTGAAGAGGGGAGGGTGCCTGGTCCATTGGAAAAGGTCAGAAAGTGACAAAAACACCACTAAAATGGACCGGGAACACCATGATAACGATGTTTGGATGCATCTTGGACTCCCAGGTCGCTGCTGGGAACCATGTTGTCCGAGTTGTACGGCACTCTTACAGACTGACAAAAATACGCACAAAACCCCCCAAAAAAATCAATTTTACATAAAAAATTGTTAGGACACTCATAAAGCCTATGCACTAAGTGAAAGGGCTGTCAAAATTTACAAGGAACCGGCACTCAAAAGCACCCTTTGTTACACATAAAGGAGGGCATCATACACACCCTTGAAAAATTATCATTGATGGCCTGCTGGTGACCCTCAAAAACATTTGGAGCAAGGGCCTGCTGATCTGACCATCTAAAACCTTAGGGGCGAGGGCCTGCTGCTGCATTGGTGACTCTAGATAACCTCTGGGCGATTGCACGTCCACCTGAGAGCGACGATCCATTTGGATGTCTTCCCTATCAACTTTCGATGTTCTTTTCTGCGCCTACCATGGTGATCACGGGTAACGGGGAATCCGCTTTCGATGCCGGAGAGAGTGCTTGAGAAAGAGATACCACATCCAAGGGAGGTCAATGGATGAAATCTGATTGGCTGTTGTTGCCTTGACCCTTTTCTTTTCCTAATTGTTAACCACCCAGAAAGGGTGGGTCAAGTTATTAAAGCAGAAGCATCCAAGGAAGGCAGCAGGCGCGTGGCAATTACCCACTCCCAACTCGGGGAGGTAGTGACGATAAATAACAATACAGCACTCCTAAGCGGCCCTGTTATTGGAATGAGTACACTTTCCGTTAACGAGGAAACAACATCTATTGGAGGGCAAATCTGGTGCCAGCAGCCAACTTGCTGCCGGCCTCCACAACGTTCACCCAGTGTGCCATCATGTTGAGGATTGTGTTGACCAGACTCTTGGCTACTGAGACTGGACTTGTAGATGAGGGCCTGCTGCCGCTTTGTTGACTCTAGATAACTTCTAGGCGATCGCACGTCCCCGTGTTGGCGACGATCCATTTGGATGTCTGCCCTATCAACTTTGGAGCAATTTTTCAACAAGGACCTTCTGGTATTTCACTGTGTTGCTTGTCCTCTTCTCCAGAGGAATGAGAGATGCGAAGTTCTTTTTGTAGCGGGGGTCAAGAAGGGTGAACAACCAGTAATCTGTGTTGTCTAAAATGCATATAACGCGTGGGTCACGGGTAAGGCAGCCTAACATGAAGTCAGCCATGTGTGCCAGAGTACCAACAGGCAAGACTTTGCTGTCATCATCAGAAGGTGAGCTGACCCTGTAAAAGATTTTAGGTGAGGGCTTGCAGGTGAGCTGACCCTGTAAAACATTATATGCTAGGGCCTGCAGGTGAGCTGACCCTGTAAAAAACATTATATGCAAGGGCCTGCAGTTGAGCTGACCCTGTAAAAAACATTATATGCAAGGGCCTGCAGTTGAGCTGACCCTGTAAAAGATTATATGTGGGCCTGCTGGTGAGCTGATGCTCTAAAACATTATATGCTAGTGCCTGCAGGTGAGCAGATGCTCTAAAACATTATATGTGAGTACCTGCAGGTGATCTGACGCTCTAAAACATTATATGCGAGTGCAGGCTGTTCAGCTGACCCTACAAAAAAATTGAGTTGAGGGCCTGCAGTTGAGCTGACCCTATTAAAAAATTTGAGTGGAGGGAATATATACAATCTGAATGAGGAGAAGGAGGATGAGAAAACAAGATTCAATCATATACTCTTTTTGTGGTGGAAAAGGTGCATGGGAATACACTACAGTAGATTGAGTACATTATAAATGATAGATGGAAATTGCCTTTATGTTCATCATCAGCTCAGCTCTCCTCTGGTGGAGTTGAGAAGTCATGGGCAATCCATCCCTTGTTCATTTTTATCTGAGTCAACCTGTCAGCATTGCCAGTGGACAAGCGGATACGGTTATCTGTTAGAATGCCACCAGCAGCACTAAATACATGCTCAAACAAAACGCTGGCGGCAGGGCAGGCGAGCACTTCCAAGGCGTAGATCGCAAGTTCGTGCCACGTGTCCAGCTTGGACACCTAGTAGTTGTAAGGCACTGAGGGATCATTTAGGAGACTGACACGGTCTGCTATGTATTCCTTCACCATCTTCCAAAACTTCCCTCCTTGTACCACTAGGCCGCGCTTCAGGGTGAGGTTGCTGGCGGGGTGTCATGAAAGTGTCCAATGCCTTGGAGAGTGTTGCCCTGCCTTTGTTGGGACTGCTGTGTGTTCCCCTTGTCTCCCTTCCTCGGTTGCCTAAGGAAGTACGGACTTTGCCGCCAGCGTTGTCAGATGGAAAATTTTGGAGCAATCTCTCAACAAGTACCTTCTGGTATTGCACCTTTTTACTCGTCCTCTCCACCAAAGGAATGAGAGATGAGAAGTTCTCTTTGTAGTGGGGGTCGAGAAGGGTGAACACCCAGTAATCCGTGTTATCTAAAATGCGTATAACGCGAGGGTCGCGGGAAAGGCAGCCTAACATGAAGTCAGCCATGTGTGCCAGAGTACCAACAGGTGAGACGTCGATGTCGACATCAGGATGACTCTCCATATCCTCATCCTCCTCCTCTTCTGCCCATCCACGCTGAACTGATGGAATTAAAGTCCCATGGGTACTACCCTCTGTAGCAGAGGCAGCTGTCTCCAGTTCCTCCTCCTCCTCCTCTTCATGGTACAATTTGCGCTGAGAAGACGAACTGAGGATGGGCTAGCTATCACCTTGTGTAATGTCCTCCCCCATTTCTTCATCTGCCACATTCAGAGCATCGTCCTTAATTATGATCAGTGATCATTTCAGTAGACACAGCAGTGGGATGGTTACTCTGATAATAGCGTTATCGCCACTAACCATCTGCGTGGATTCATTAAAGTTTTTTAAAACCTCACAGAGGTCTGACATCAATGCCCACTCCTCGCTTGTGAATAGTGGCAGTTGACTCGAAAGGCGACGACCATGTTCCAGCGTGTGCTCACGTTGCACAACAGTCGGTCAGTTGGAAGCCACAAGCGCTGCTGCAGCGTTGACAGACCAGTTGAAGCTGTGGACGACTTGCGGAAATGGGCACACACGCGGCGTGCCTTCACTAGTAGCTCTGGCAATTGGGGTAGGTTTTGATAAACCGCTGTACCACTAAGTTTAAGATGTGGGCTAGGCATGGGATGTGTCAGTTTGAAGTACTGTATATGTCACAGAAAGCCACAGAATATTGGCACTAGATTAGGCCCAGATTATTAAAATTTACGCTAAAGAAACAGTTTCCAGATGGAGTACTGTATATGTCACGGATGTGTATTACACGCACACACTACAGAGATAGTAGATGAGGACTGGCCCCTGATTATTTAAATTTACGCTAAAGAAACAGTTTTCGGATGGCGTACTATATATGTCTCGGATGTGTATTACATGCACACTGTGACGGTCACGTACACTACACACAGGGGGGAGGATAGTGACCACTTCGCTCCACCCTTACCCCTGGCCCTGCCTACTTGCCTCGCAAGTCCTGATGACAGGGGACAACTGGACGGCAGTCCCTAACTTAGGATACGCGCTGGGAAGACGGACAAGACAAATAACGGAACGTGAACTGGCCGGGTCAATACCTAGAGAGCTACGCAGTACTAAGGAATAAGCAGAGAATAGTCAGGAGAAGCCGAGGTCAAATACCAGGAGAGAAACTAAGTACAACAGGAGTCCGCAAAGAATCGTCAGGTGGAAGTCGGGGTCAGAATACCAGGAGAGTAGCGCAGTACAGGAGGAGCAGGCAGAGGATCATCAGGGAACACAGGATCAGGTAAGTATACAGGAAACAAAAACAATCGCCAGGTACCTAATTAACAGGCAACCTGTTGCCAGCAGGCTGCCTGTTAAATAATGGCAGGCTGAGGTCATGTGACGTGGCCAGCGCCACATGACCCGCACCAGGGAAAACAGCCAACCACCGAGTGTCCAGCTCGGTGCTCAGACCTCCCCTGGTTACTGGGGGAACTGAGGACGCTGGCCGCGTGGAGGAGATGTGCGCGTCCTTTCTCCTGCACAGCAACGGGACGCCGACGGTGCTGAGGAGAGCGAGTGCCTCGGCGTCCCGTGACACACACACTACAGAGACAGTAGATGAGGACGGCCCCTGATTATTTAAATTTACGCTAAGAAACAGTTTTCGGATGGCGTACTGTATATGTCACAGAACACCACAGAATATGGACACTATTTTAGGCCCAGATTATTGGAATCTGCGGTACGGACACACGACACAAAGTATTGAAGCGCAGATCATACAATTCACGGATTACACCGTTGACAGCAAAAATGTGGATAGATTATGGGAAAAAAATGATAGTTTTCACTAATATTCTTCCTATCTCTGCCCCTGAAACACAGAAGGTATTGCTGCACAGATGTCACAAGTCACTGCAGACACCTTCTATATAGCAAAAGAATCGTTATTTCGCAAAGTATAAAAAAAAAAATCGAGTACTACTTTGCACAATTAAATTGCTGCCACCACACACAATAGTCCTTAAAAGGACTTTTGGGTCTTTGAAACGTTATTCACTGGAATATATTGCGATCACAATCTCCCTACACTATCTGTCCCTTCCTAAGCGCACCTCTCCCTGACTCGCATTGAGCCGAACCCGAATCACCGTCTCTCCAGTCGGTAGATGAATGTTTTAGATCCTTGGGTCTTATTTATGATGACCCGGATCATATCTCTCAGGCTGAGACCAAGTTACGGGGTTTATATTAAGGAGAACGCTCCGCGGAAATCTATTGCTCTGAATTTAGGAGATGGGCTACGGATACGGAGTGGAATGATCCTGCTCTCCGTAGCCAGTTCTGTCAGGGTCTATCTGAAAGGCTGCAGGACGGGTTGGCCTTTCATGAAAAACCTGAGTCATTGGAAGCAGCTATGTCCCTTGCTGTACTTCTGGATAGACACATTTTGCTTCAGCCCCTATTCTGGCGCAACCGGACGTGTCTCAGCTATTCATTGTAGAGGTTGACGCATCCGAGGTAGGGGTAGGAGCAGTTTTGTCGCAAGGTCCTTCACCTAGTAAATAACGTCCATGTGCTTTTTTCTCTAAAAAACTCTCGACTGCTGAAAGAAATTATGATGTGGATAATAGGGAATTGCTGGCCATTAAGTTGGCTTTTGAAGAATGGCGCCATTGTTTGGAAGGAGCAATTCATCCTTTTACGGTAATTATTGATCACAAAAATCTGATATACCTGCTTCCACTAAATATTGATTGAGGCCTGCGATATACCTGCTTCCACAAAATACTGATTAAGGGGTTCAATATACCTGCTTCCACCAAATGTTGATTGAGAGCTGCAATATACCTGCTTTCACAAAATACTGATTAAGGGGTTCGATATACCTGTTTCCACCAAATACTGATTGAGGGCTACGATATACCTGCTTCCACAAAATACTGATTAAGGGGTTCAATATACCTGTTTCTACCAAATATTGATTGAGGCCTGCGATATACCTGCTTCCTCAAAATACTGATTAAGGGATTTGATATACCTGTTTCCACCAAATACTGATTGAGGGCTGCGATATACCTGCTTCCACAAAATACTGATTAAGGGGTTCAATATACCTGTTTCTACCAAATATTGATTGAGGCCTGCGATATACCTGCTTCCTCAAAATACTGATTAAGGGATTTGATATACCTGCTTCCACAAAATACTGATTAAGGGGTTTTATATAACTGCTTCCACAAAATACTGATTGAGAGCTGTGATATACCTGCTTCGACAAAATATTGATTAAGGGGTTTGATATACCTGCTTCCACAAAATATTAATTGAGGTCTGCGATATACCTGCTTCCCAAAAATACTGATTAAGGGATTTGATATACCTGTTTCCACCAAATATTGATTGAGGCCTGCGATATACCTGCTTCTATAAAATACTGATTAAGGGGTTTGATATACCTGCTTCCACCAAATATTGATTGCGGCCTGCGGTATACTTGCTTCCACAAATACTGCTCTTCTCTAGGGACATAGGCACAGGGTAATTTTGAAAATGACAGGCAGAGGAAGAGGCAGACCATTCCGCAGGGGTGGTAGGGGTTGGGCAGGTGCACCAGGCCGGAGCCTAAGTAGGAAGTTGGAGAAGGTGCGTGCGATTACTTCAAAGGGCGCACCAGAGTTGGTTAAGTGGCTCACTCAGCCTTCCTCTTCTACACCCTCCTCATCCTCTGTATCTGCACCCTCCTCACTCTCTGCTGTGTGCACCCCTAAATACACCACCACCATAGCTCCTCCACTCGAGTCAGAGGAATTATTTTCCCATCCATTCCCAGACCTTACTGATGCGCACCCATTCTTGACATCATATGAGGAAGAGGAGGTAGCGACGACCGCCACCCAGTGGTCTGACAACAGTACCCAAATCAAACCAAGGAGGGAGGTCCCCGCTGTTGCTGCCCACAAGAGAGGAAGAGGAGGAAACTTCAGAGGGAGAGACTGAGCAGCAGAGAGGGAGGAGAAGGAGGAGAATCAGGCAGAGCTCGCAGTGCACAGTAGGCAAAAAGCTGAAAATGTATCTGGAGAAAGCCATCCACCATGCACGGTCACTTCTGGCGCTCCCAGGACTCCGGCACATGGCTCCGCAGTGTGGGCTTTTTTTAACGTGTCAGCTGCTGACAATAGTGTTGCCATCTGCAGCCTATGCTGTCAATGCATAAGTTGCAGTAAGCCCAACACTCACCAAGGGACGACCGCCTTAAGAAGGCACCTGGCCTTCCATCACCGAGCCCATTGAGAGCAACGCCATCAGAACCTACAAATCCACAATCCGGTGCTCCATGTCCTGCCTCTTCTCCTTCTCCTCTCTCCTCCAATTTGTACTCTACTCCACCTTCCACCGTGCCATCGTCGTGTTCATCTGGCAGAAGGCAGGCTTCCGTGGTCCAAATGTTCGAGAGTAAAAAGTTGATGACGCCGGATAACCTTCTTGCCCAACGGCTGACCGCTGGCTTGTTGGAACTGCTAGCCCACCAACTACTGCCATATAAACTGGTGTACTCTGAGGCCTTTTGAAAATTTGTGGCCATTGGCACACCGCAATGGAAAGGCCTGGATGGAAATATTTCTCCCAGAAGGGCATCCCAGAGCTTTATGGCCATGTTTAGCAGCAAGTTAATATATATCTGGCACACAGTGTTGGTGCCAAGATACATCTGACCACAGACACGTGGTCTAGCAAACACAGGCAGGGAAGGTACATAACTTTTACTGCCCACTGGGTGAACCTTCTGACGGCCGTCAAGCATGTAACCCGTGGCTCCCTTGTGGATTTGGCGTTACCGCCAAGGATTGCATGCAGGCCTTTCTCTTCTCCTTCTCCTACTCCATCCTCCATCTCCTCCTCGGCTGACTCCTCCTTTACCACTGCTACCGCCTCTTCCGCTGCGTCCCCCAAGCTCCCCAGAACCTATTCGATGTCCCAGGTGAGACGTTGCCATGCTGTGCTGCGGCTGTTGTGCCTGGAAGCCAAGAGCCACACCGGTCCTGCACTGCTTTAGGCTCTGCGATCACAGGCCGATCAGTGGCTAACCCTGCTCAATTTGACAGTTGGTAAAGTGGTGTACGACAATAGTGCCAATCTGCTGAGCGCGCTGAAACTGGGCAAAATGACTCACATGTGCCGTGCATGGCACACGTCCCGAACTTAGTCGTGCAGCGATTCGTTACCAAATACCCCGGGTCCAGGACGTCTTGCGGCAGGCCAGGAAAATCTCTGCCCATTTTAAAAGATCTTACATGGCCATGGTTCGCCTTGATGACGTTCAGCGGCGACACCACTTGCCCGTCAGGCGTCTGATTTGTTACAGTCCGACTCGCTGGAACACCGTATATGCTTGATAGGCTGCTCCAGCAGCAATGTGCCATTAATGACTACCTGTACGAACTCTGTTGCAGGCGCAGCACTATGAAGTGCCTGTTGCGCTGTATTATTAGAAGAATTTTGATATCTCTGACCTTTTATCTAACCAGACTGTCTATTACTCTGTAATTCCTCTAGCGCCGTTCTATGGAAACAGTAGGTTTAAAGAGCACACCAAATGCTTGAAATAACTTCTTTATTAACTTCAACTTTTCTGCATATATAACACTGCCGCCTCCACAGAAGATAGTCAATGTACATAACACGTATCACAAGATATGCATAAGATGGTGGTTCAACTGTTCAATCTTGTCATTCAACATAAAATGGTGTATATATTTCTCTCTTGAGTATCTGTACTCTCACTTTAAGTTATTTGGTGAAACTATTTTGGCCTCTCTGCTTCCATAAAACACAGCTCTTAGTGAAGTGAATGTCTGTTCAGCTTCTCTCCTCTGGTGTAATGATTCTAGCAGCTCCTGCTAGGGGAATTTTCCACACAGGCTGTGTGTGAGGCTGGCTGTGATTGGTCAAAACTCTTGCTGTGTGTGAAGCTTTCTGTGATTGGTCAAGACTCCTGACCAGCAAT
The DNA here is from genome assembly GCF_905171765.1 of Bufo bufo. Lineage (NCBI taxonomy): Eukaryota > Metazoa > Chordata > Amphibia > Anura > Bufonidae > Bufo > Bufo bufo. The sequence goes on along the minus strand of NC_053394.1, from coordinate 331,845,170 downwards.
AACAGTTTAACTCTATGCTTTCTGTTGTTTCTGCTGTGTCATTGAGCTTATCTTACATTATATAATGAATCTTAAAGGCATATGATCTTTTCTGCTTCTGTGAACACAATATATAACAGACATATGACATCCAAGCATGAAGTCACTGTAAATAACTCTGCTTTTGTCTTTAACACACAAACATAGGAACTGTATTAAGGTTATTCGCAGGTTTAGCTGTATAAACATATAAGCTATATTAGCAATCTAGAATAGGTATTAGCTGTCCAGCTACAAGGACAGGTTCTGGGGAGCTTGGTTTCTTTTCTCCACGCCAGTGGCTGCTCATGCGCGACGCATGCAGACTTCTGTGGCCTTTTGATGAGATCACCAAACTGGTCAGTCGCAGCCAGGGTGCCATCAGTGACCTCGTACCTTACACCTTCTTTCTGGAGCGTCCATTGCATAGTGTCATTGATCAAGCCATCGAGGAGCAGAAGCTGCAAAGATGAGGAAGTCGCAATGCTGAATGCATTCCCATGGGGGGCTACTCCATCTGAGACAAGTCAGCAGGAGTCAGAGGAGGAGGGTGGCTGGGGGAAGGAGGAGGAGCAAGTAGAGCAGGGTTTGAGGGGGACTTTAAACTTTTCAGGGATCCCTGGTGTTGTCTGTGGCTGGGGGGAGGAGACCGAGGACGACATTCTCCTGGGCGATGAGCAGGAGCCAGGGCGCTCCACTGCTTCCAATTTAGTGCAAATGGGGGCCTTAATGCTCCAGTGTTTGAAGAGGGACCCCCGTATAAAAATCATAAAGGCAAAGGACCAGTACTGGGTGGCAACGTACTTAAACCCCCGGTACAAACACAAAATGGCGGACATGTTACCAGGGCTGTCAGAATGCAGCATTTCCAGGCGTTGCTGCGAGAGATGCTGTATTCTGCTGTTGCGGGCGCTGGCAGAGGAATTTCCACCCACAGCGAAACAGGTGCGGGTACCAATCCTACCATGCCTGCAAGAAGAGAGCGGTTTGAAGATGTGTTGGTCACTTCGGATATGAGATCATTCTTGCAGCCAAACCATCGAGAGCTGCCCTCCGGATCCAGCCTCAGGGAACGCCTAGACCGACAGGTGTCCGACTACATCGGGTTAACGGCCGATGTGGACGCTCTGAGAAGTGAGGAACCCCTGGACTACTGGGTGTGCAGGCTTGACCTGTGGCCAGAGCTGGCACAATTTTCCATGGAACTCTTGGCTTGCCCCTCGTCGAGTGTCCTGTCCGAAAGGACGTTCAGTGCAGCAGGGGGGTTTGTGACCGATAAGCACACTCGACTGGCCTACATTAAAATTGTTATTCAGTGACCGCCTAATGTACCTCCAGCCACATAGTCACTTGTTCTTTTCTGTCAGGTGAATGCCTAATTTTTGGGGCCTGTACTGGCCTACAGTAAAATTGTTATCCACTCACTGTCTAATATACCTCCAGCCACATAATCACTTGTTCTTTTCTGTCAGGTGAATGCCAAATTTTTGCGGCCTGCACTCCACTAGCCTACAGTAAAATTGTTATTCAGTGACCGCCTAATCTACCTCCAGCCACATAATCACTTGTTCTTCTCTGTCAGGTGAATGCCTATTTTTGGGGCCTGTACTCCACTGGCCTACAGTAAAATTGTTATTCAGTGACCGCCTAATGTACCTCCAGCCACATAATCACTTGTTATTTTCTGTCCGGTGAATGCCTCATTTTTGGGGCCTGTACAGGGAGTGCAGAATTATTAGGCAAATTTGTATTTTGACCACATCATCCTCTTTATGCATGTTGTCTTACTCCAAGCTGTATAGGCTCGAAAGCCTACTACCAATTAAGCATATTAGGTGATGTGCATCTCTGTAATGAGAAGGGGTGTGGTCTAATGACATCAACACCCTATATTAGGTGTGCATAATTATTAGGCAACTTCCTTTCCTTTGGCAAAATGGGTCAAAAGAAGGACTTGACAGGCTCAGAAAAGTCAAAAATAGTGAGATATCTTGCAGAGGGATGCAGCACTCTTAAAATTGCAAAGCTTCTGAAGCGTGATCATCGAACAATCAAGCGTTTCATTCAAAATAGTCAACAGGGTCGCAAGAAGCGTGTGGAAAAACCAAGGCGCAAAATAACTGCCCATGAACTGAGAAAAGTCAAGCGTGCAGCTGCCAAGATGCCACTTGCCACCAATTTGGCCATATTTCAGAGCTGCAACATCACTGGAGTGCCCCAAAGCACAAGGTGTGCAATACTCAGAGACATGGCCAAGGTAAGAAAGGCTGAAAGACGACCACCACTGAACAAGACACACAAGCTGAAACGTCAAGACTGGGCCAAGAAATATCTCAAGACTGATTTTTCTAAGATTTTATGGACTGATGAAATGAGAGTGAGTCTTGATGGGCCAGATGGATGGGCCCGTGGCTGGATTGGTAAAGGGCAGAGAGCTCCAGTCCGACTCAGACGCCAGCAAGGTGGAGGTGGAGTACTGGTTTGGGCTGGTATCATCAAAGATGAGCTTGTGGGGCCTTTCCGGGTTGAGGATGGAGTCAAGCTCAACTCCCAGTCCTACTGCCAGTTTCTGGAAGACACCTTCTTCAAGCAGTGGTACAGGAAGAAGTCTGCATCCTTCAAGAAAAACATGATTTTCATGCAGGACAATGCTCCATCACACGCGTCCAAGTACTCCACAGCGTGGCTGGCAAGAAAGGGTATAAAAGAAGAAAATCTAATGACATGGCCTCCTTGTTCACCTGATCTGAACCCCATTGAGAACCTGTGGTCCATCATCAAATGTGAGATTTACAAGGAGGGAAAACAGTACACCTCTCTGAACAGTGTCTGGGAGGCTGTGGTTGCTGCTGCGCGCAATGTTGATGGTGAACAGATCAAAACACTGACAGAATCCATGGATGGCAGGCTTTTGAGTGTCCTTGCAAAGAAAGGTGGCTATATTGGTCACTGATTTGTTTTTGTTTTGTTTTTGAATGTCAGAAATGTATATTTGTGAATGTTGAGATGTTATATTGGTTTCACTGGTAAAAATAAATAATTGAAATGGGTATATATTTGTTTTTTGTTAAGTTGCCTAATAATTATGCACAGTACTAGTCACCTGCACACACAGATATCCCCCTAAAATAGCTAAAACTAAAAACAAACTAAAAACTACTTCCAAAAATATTCAGCTTTGATATTAATGAGTTTTTTGGGTTCATTGAGAACATGGTTGTTGTTCAATAATAAAATTAATCCTCAAAAATACAACTTGCCTAATAATTCTGCACTCCCTGTACAGGCCTACAGTAAAATTGTTATTCAGTGACCGCCTAATGTACCTCCAGCCACATAATCACTTGTTCTTTTCTCTCTGGTGAATGCCTAATTTTTGGGGCCTATACTCTCGTGGCCTAAAATAAAAACAATTCTAGGCTCCAACAGGGCACATTTTTGAAAATTTCCCTTTAAGACACATAAAAATGGCCCCTGATTAAAATCCTTTTTTTTTTGTGTGGAATTTTTGCCATTGATCCCCGTCTGGTATGTCACTGTCCATGCTGCGGGACTATTTGTGCACTTCTAGTAAGTATTTGTTGGCTGAAACATCCCAGCCGATGTTCGTCCATCACTAGAAAGGAACAGGAGGAGCATGAGGAGCTGGAGGGCGACGACGAAGACAACGAAGATGACCCTGACAGACCGTGGCAGTATGCAGTGGAGATGTAGGCAGGAAGGCCCTCCAAGTCCCTTGCGCAAATGGCCAGATGCATGCTGTCATGTGTGTGTAGTGACAGCCCCATTGTCATGATTCGGCTATGGGATGTCTACTGGCTATCCACATTGTTAGAACCTCGCTACCGGTCAAAAATGGTGGAATTTTTAAGACCTTCTGAGAGGGATGCAAAACTGGACTACTATAGAGACATGCTGTGTAGTCCGCTGGTCGCTGCCTACGAGCATTATGGCCCATCCTCAGGAAGGTCTGACCAGGGGGACCCTTTGCACTCATGCTCCACTGCCATGGGAAGAAGGGGGAGGGGCAGGAGCAGCACCAGCTCCATATGCAGCAACTTCCGTCTGGAGTCTATGATGAGCAGTTTTCCACCCAGCAGCAGCGGGTCATCCAGCAGAACCTCAACTAGCAGGTAGTGGCATACTTGGACTGCACCCTGTCACCCATGATCCAAGATCCCCTGGACTATTGGGAATGCAAACTTGAAGTGTGACTGCAACTGTTAGAGTTTGCCTTGGGCATGCCAGTAGTGTTGCATCAGAGCGGGTGTTCCGTTGCAAATTGGGGCTTAGGGCTCTTTCACACTTGCGTTGTCCGGATCCGGCATGTACTCCATTTGCCGGAATTACACGCCGGATCTGGAAAAACGCAAGTGAACTGAAAGCATTTGAAGACGGATCCGTCTTCAAAATGCGTTCAGTGTTACTATGGCAGCCAGGACGCTATTAAAGTCCTGGTTGCCATAGTAGTAGTGGGGAGCGGGGGAGCAGTATACTTACAGTCCGTGCGGCTCCCGGGGCGCTCCAGAATGACGTCAGAGCGCCCCATGCGCATGGATGACGTGATACATGAGACACGTCATCCATGAGCCTGGGGCGCCCTGACTTCACTCTGGAGCGCCCGGGGAGCCGCACGGACGGTAAGTATACTGCTCCCCCGCTCCCCACTACACTTTACCATGGCTGCCAGGACTTTAGCATCCTGGTAGCCATGGTAACCATTCAGAAAAAGCTAAATGTTGGATCCGGCAATGCGCCGAAACGACGTTTAGCTTAAGGCCGGATCCGGATTAATGCCTTTCAATGGGCATTAATTCCGGATCCGGCCTTGCGGCAAGTGTTCAGGATTTTTGGCCGGAGCAAAAAGCGCAGCATGCTGCGGTATTTTCTCCAGCCAAAAAACGTTCCGGTCCGGAACTGACGACATCCTGATGCATCCTGAACGGATTTCTCTCGATTCAGAATGCATTAGGATAAAACTGAAAAATAAATCAGGATTCTTCCGGCATAGAGCCCCGACGACGGAACTCTATGCCGGAAGAAAAGAACGCAAGTGTGAAAGAGCCCTTAGTTACCCTTAAGAGAACTTGCCTTTTCCCCCAAAATATTGAGAGACTAACCTTCATAAAGATGAATCAGGTGTGGATCAACCTGGATTTCCAGACATCGGTGCCTGATGCGACAGAATAAATTACTCTGCCACTAACGATCATAATGTAGTGTGCTGCCACACCGGAATATACTGAAAAATGATTGGATACTTCTGGCTAGATGCTGCTGCCACCATTCTGGCTATCTGGCTGTCAGAAGAACAGAAAAATAAAAAAGGATTCTATATTTTGCGCATCCGTAAGGCCTCTTTCACGCAGTCAGCATTTGATCAGTATTTGTAAGCCAAAAACAGGAGTGGGTTCAAGAGACAGATGAGAAGCGAACATTTCCATTACATTTTAACAGGGTTGCAGATCCCTCACGCACATTATAGTCTATGGGTCCGTGAACACCACAGACACAACACGGACATCATCTATGTTTGGGTGTGGTTTTCATGGATCATGGCTAGAAGATGCTCTGGAAACTAGTTTTCAGCCTAGCAGTGTCCGTGAAACATGGATGACCCAGTGACTTAAAATAAAGGGACCACAGATGGATCACGGATGGACTATGGACCGCATTGTCATGGACATACCACGGACACGGATGTGTGATTGAGACCTAAGGTGTCTATTTGCCTCTCACTGGTAGAATCTCTCCATAGGAGGGAAACATGTAGGGAGCCCTCCAGGTGAAATGTGATGCTGCGGTGGTGCTTACCCCGGTTAGAATTCCGATCATACACTTGCAATAAGCAGGCCGACAGGAATAACAGAACTCAAGCATGGCAATATATAACACAATGTGCATAACTAAAATAACTAAATGTAAAATACATACATTACAACAGAGATGGAGGTTCAAAATTGGCCATGGGCTACTTATAATTAAACGTAAAATGTTAAATGTGAACCATAAGTCCAGTCATAAACTCAGGCTTCAATATGAAAAAATATTAATTCCTTCTCAATCGGGGATGACTTTTACCCTACAAGCTACACCGGGAACCAATAACATACTGGCACAGGTAGGCTTATTCCCACAGACTGTTGAAGGAAAGGCAACACAGCCTGTTGGGGCTGCTCTAATATAGCCCCATCACCCCTCACATGTCTCATGTATCCCCCAATAACCCTTTGTTGCCAGATAAATCTACCCTTATCCCAGGGACATTATTGGTCTCCAGCCTTACCAATCGAGTTCATCACTAGGCAGATCTGCCCAGTGATGCAGCAGCTAAGAGCGGGAAAATTTCCCACCAGAACTGTTAAATATCATAGTGGTTACAAACCCCGGCTGCAATAATGCTCCACGCTTAATGGTTCTTAATACACAAATGTGTATACAAAACTATGTTAAACTCAATTGTTCATGTAATTTGCCTAGTTACCAGTAGGTGGCAGCAACTCATTGGCAAGTACAGCTTAGTTTTTAGTGCATCTAAGCTGGAATGGTTTATTACAGCTTAGCTCCCACTCTGTGGAGAGGTGGGCTGGTCCCACAACCTGCAGCAGGGGTGAAGAAGGAAGACAGCAAGGACCTAGTCTCGGCTGAGACTTGGCCATATTCCCAGTCTGAGCACCTTCAGCTCTGCTGGATGAAAAAAGCAGAAACTACAGACAACTTTCAGAGTTCCAGAAAGAAAGCATCCCCTGAGAATCCATCTGTGAGATAAGTCCAGTGCCTAGAAGAAGCCAATTGCTCCTCAGCTAGTCTGTCCCCATACAGCAGAAGGTACCAGATAAGTGCAGAAGCTAACCCTGCCATAGTTACAGAGCTACCAAGCAGACGTTTTATCCTGCAAGATCCACATTTAAAGCAGAAATACTCATTCCTGCCAATCATTGCCAAAACCTGCTGGGACCAAGAGACCAAAGCAGTATACTGCTTGGATGAAAGTTACCTCAAGTAAAGAAACGTTTGAACTTCATTTAAAGGTCTGGACATAATTTCTTCTGCAAAATTCCTCTATTCAGGGCTTTTTTTCTCAGAGAAAAGGTGGTGGAACTCACCCCCCCCTCCCCTGGCCACGCCCCTACCCACCCCTAGGACCGCCCCCTAAAACCGCCCCTTTAGAGAACAGGGATGCAAGTAAATTTGGGGGGGGGGGCTATAAAAGTCCAGCCCAGCAAAGAAACCCCCCAGATGGGGATGGCACTGTTAATGGGGGATCTGGGGATGGCACTGTTAATGGGGGATCTGGGGATGGCACTGTTATGGGGTGGAGGATCTGTGGATGGCACTGTTATGGGGGATCTGTGGATGGCATCCACAGATCCCCCATCCTATAACAGTGCCATCCACAGACCCCCCCATCCTATAACAGTGCCATCCACAGACCCCCCCCACCCCATAACAGTGCCATCCACAGACCCCCCCACCCCATAACAGTGCCATCCACAGACCCCCCCCACCCCATAACAGTGCCATCCACAGACCCCCCCCACCCCATAACAGTGCCATCCACAGACTCCCCACCCCATAACAGTGCCATCCACAGACCCCCCACCCCATAACAGTGCCATTCACAGACCCCCCCACCCCATAACAGTGCCATCCACAGACCCCCCCACCCCATAACAGTGCCATCCACAGACCCCCCCCCACCCCATAACAGTGTCATCCACAGACCCCCGATTGCCGCTCCAGTACAGTTATAAAATGTGTAATTCAATTAATAATGATTCATGCTGCCCCCTCTGTAGTATAACATTCAATAAATCCTACTCACAGGGCTACTGTTATATCGTAATGCAGGCCGGCCAGGCAGAGGAGCAGCAGAGTGACTGACGTCACGTGCCTGCGCCGCCTGCTTCATTCATAAAGTAGACCGGGCAGGCACGTGACGTCAGTCAGTCACTCTGCCGCTCGTCTGCCCGGCCAGCCTGCATTACGATATAACAGTAGCCCTGTGAGTAGGATTTATTGAATGTTATACTACAGAGGGGGCAGCATGAATCATTATTAATTAAATTACACATTTTATAACTGTACTGGAGCGGCGGGGCCGGAGCACAGTGAACGCACCGACCCCCAGCTCCTCCTCCCAGTCCCTCCCCGCTGATACATCGCAGCCTGCGATGCTGGAGCATGGCAGGCTGCGATGTCAAAAGGTGGCAGAAAAAAAGCCCTGCCTCTATTACTCCTACTATCACTACACTCAATTTATTGCAAGTGAGCCAGGAGTCCGGCCGTACCCAGGTAGGAGACACTGCAACACAATTATCACTATCCTACAGAGACATTATAGGCCGTTACACCACTCTGGCATTCCTAATCTGGGACGTGCGTTATAATACCTTGGAAGGGCCCTGGGATAATAAATACCCTGTGCACGCTGCAATTGGCGTCACAAACAAATACAGGATATATTATCCACCTGACACAGCCACTGCATAAAAATGGCGTCAGCAAACCCGTTCCTGGTCACTGCAGGTGTACTTCAGATACAAATTACTGAGACTTGTAGACCTTTGACTGGCAAAAGATCTGTGGAAAAAATGTAAATAAAAATAGTCCCATGTTGTAGATAGGTCCAAATTGAAGGTAGGGCCAACACAAGAAAGCAGGGACAGCAACACCACAATGCAGCACAAAATTCCACCACAGCAGAACCAAATACCTCTCCAGACACTGCCCCTCTGTGCTGGCAGGGGTTTGCTGCCACATTCTGTCCTCTTCCTCTACTTATCTTTAATTAAGATATGGAGGAGAGGGATGAAGAGGTTAGATGAGGGCCACATCCCTAAATTCAGCATGCTGCCTGCTCTTTCAGCACTGCAAAACATACAGGAGAATACAGCACTACATACCAATTACAACCAGTGATGTCTCCTCTGATGTAGATGTTCTCATTCCTCATCTTCTCCATTCAGACCAAACTGCCATGATGACTTCTTTCAGCCATGTTTTGTCTCTACAGAGGTTGCCACACAAATATTAAAGGTTTCTCACTTTTCCATCAGGTTCCCCCTCCTAGTGCCCCAACAGTGTTATCCTGCTGCAACCTCCAATACTGTGCCAGCTGTGCTCCCCAGTGACCCGTAATACTATACTGCAAATAGCGCTATACAGATGGTCCCCTATAGTAATAGTGCTTCCTAAAAGCCCACCAATAGTAATTCTCTCTGAGTACCCTCATTAGTTATAATACCCCTTGCCGGCCTCCAATATTATATTGATAATGCTCCCCAAGAGTGCCCACATTAGCAGCAGTGCCCACCATATTGTGTCCATGAATATAAATGCCTCCACTGTACCCAATGCAGTAATAATGCCCCTATTGTACCCCCTAATGATAACGCCCCCACAGGAGAAATGGTGCCCCCAGAAGTAATAAGGCCGCTCTATAGTGGTCACAGTAGTAATAATCCCCCCTAATAGTGCTGTCAGTAGTTATAATTCCCCCTAGAGTGCCCCCAGGAGTTATAATGCCCCCTATAGTGCCCCCAGTAGTTATATTGCCTTCTGTATTTACATCTCTTATAATGTCCCTAGTAGTTATAATGCCCCCTTGTAGTTTCCCTAGCAGTTATAATGCTCCCTATAGTGCCACCAGTAGTTATAATGCAACTTTGTAGTGGCCCCAGTAGCTATTATTTGGACATTGCAGTGCATCCAGTAGTTTTAATGCCCATAGTAGCAATGACAGAAAAAAAACAAAAAACATCTAAACAGTCATATTTCACGGATCAGGGGATGTGAACCCACTGTGCCACTGACTGGCTATGCTCTGGAGGGGCGTGTCTAAGCAACTACCTGGTATTTACCAGAGCCTCAGATGGTGAGTATGGACTTGAACCATTAGGGTAGTAGCCAGGGACGACTCCAGAGCAACCACCGAGTCAGTGGCAGCTGGTCCAGGCGGATCAGGGAGTTCCTCGTCAGACAGGCAGGAGGTCGGGGCAGGTGGCACAGGTACAGGTCAGGCAATCTGGGTCGGCAACAGGAGAATCAAAGCAGGCAGGCAGGGATGAGATGACAAGCAGAGTCCAGGAACGAAGTACAAGATCAGAAGCACCAGTGGTTATCAGGCTCTTTAGCAAACACTAGGACCTTGACACTGAGGCATCTGGGAAAAGGGCTGAACCACTTAAATACCTGAGGGAGAACCAGGGTTGGTCTGCGAGGTCACCTGACCTAACCCAGCCCACCCAGGGAGTGATGCATGCCGCCCCTAGAGCAGGGTAACATGACACCAGGCGAATTCAGGTTGTGTCCAGGGCTGAATAGAAGCTGTGGAGCGGAATTCTCAGAAGCAATATCACTTATACAAACAGAGTGTCCCGGACTGCAGGGGTAATCGGGGGAACAGCGGCGCACCGCAGCCGCCATCACATCATATACTTGTCAACTGTCCCGAATTTGACGGGACTGTCTCTGACTTTCAGAGGCAGTCCTGGCAAATTCACGCTATTCCAGGCCAAAAATAGGTAGGGCTAACACAAACCCCATCCATAAATGGGTGCTTCCAGGCCTGTTTGAGGCATTCCCGGGGGCGGGTCTTATATGCCCCGATTTAACCAACTGAAGCATTAGTAAATATGTACTCATCTGACATGCCACTGTATGTGTTTCAGTCCTGAGTTGTCTGGGTCTCGATGCAGGCAGTTGCGGTGATGTAATTGTGCCGCCTAAGACCTTGTGTCTTTGCTGTTCTACTGCCTTATAGGCTTCAGGCCTAGTGGCCTGTGACCTAGGAGAGTAAGTGGTGGTGACAGAAGCCATCTGCTCCTGTACCCTTCTGCAGTATTCACATGCTAGGCAGTGGGCAAAATATCCAGGACCCAAGCTCTGGATGTTCTACACTAGCAACACCCAGGAACACTGATGGGCTGTTTGGGTGGCCATGGATCCCTAAAAGCCTCAGGCCCCCAAACCGGTCTTGTAAATGGAACATGGTAAAACAGGACCTGCAACAAGCCTTGATGGGAGGTGAGAGAAAGGGAGTGGTAGTAGAAGCTATGATCCTCCCTGGCGCTCCCTGGGGCTGACTTCTGACTTCCTGGTTCCATTCCCTGAGAGCAGCAGCGGCGCATGGGAGTGGAACTGGGCAGAAAATTCAAAAGTGTAGACATAAAAGTGACAAACACACATAAAAGAGGTTATACATTGTAATCTGAGAGGATTACACTGTATCACCTCAGATCCGACACTTGATCACTGTACAGTGCCTCTGTCATTTGTGCCCATAAAGTATTTATAACATGGCATCAAAAAAGCACCTCTTTTGGTACAAAATTCCTGACATAATCATACCGCCAGGGAGGTTAAATAACAAAACAATTTTGTAAGTAACCTAGTATGGAGTACTGTACTCCCAAGCATCAGGTTCTACCTCTTGCTATCTAATATATAAATCTGAGTGTATACATGTGACTCGTGAAACGTATGTTTTGAGTGAAAATTTTCGCCCTCGCTTTCCAATTATTTGCCAACAAAAATCTGCTTAGTAACCTAACCGCCAAACTCCAGGAGCCATTGTCTGTTGGCTGTTGTGGCAGTAAGCCTGGATATTCATCAGGTTGCATATAGCAACCAATCAGAGCTCAGCTTCTATTTTGCTGCAGGTCATTAATATGAGCTCTGATTGGTTGCTATAGGCAACAAAGGACATTCTTAGTATAAGACAGCTTATGTGTGAGTTAATATGATTTCGATTAGATTTGGCACACAGGTATATCAGGTGTCCGGGAAAGTTTCAGCTCTCTATGACGTACCGTTCCTGAGATATTCCCAAAAATGCTAATATGGCACCATCACATGACCTGCATTAGCCAATAGAAGCCCATAGGTCTGTCACTCATATCCCAACTGCTATACACACGGTCACATGACCCTTAAGGGGGCAGGGTACTGTGGAGGTCACTGTTAAAAGAGTTGACACTGTGGAGGTTACTATTAAGGGGGCAGGGGACTGTGGAGATCACTATTTAAGGGGTAGCTGCTGTGGCAGCGGGGTACTGTGGAGGTTGCTGTCAAGGGACCGGGGTACTGTGGAAGTCACTGTTAAAGGTGCGGGCGCTGTGGAGGTCTCTGTTGAGGGGGCAGGGAATGGTGGAGGTCACTGTTAAGAGGGGTCGGGTGCTGTGGAGGTCACTGTTAAGAGAGCGGCAGGGGCGTTGCTAGAGTCTGAAGAGATCCGGGGCGCGAGCCCACGTGAAGTCACACCCCCACCTCATGAAGCCACACCCTCATCACTACCGGGGTGGGGCCTTCACAGTAGTTATTAACCCCTTTCAGCAGTCCCCCCTTCAGTGAATGGGGGACTGCTGAATGGGGTTAATAACTACAGTGAAGGGCCTAACCGTCTGGGCAACCCCACAGATCATCCATAACAGTGTCATTCACAGATCCCCCATAAGTGTCATCCACAGATCCCCATCAGTGTCATCCACAGATCCCCATCAGTGTCATCCACAGATCCCCATAAGTTTCATCCACAGATCCCCCATAAATGTCATCCACAGATCCCCCATAAGTGTCATCCACAGATCCCCCATAAGTGTCATCCATCACAGATACCCATAAATGTCATCCACAGATCCCCCTAAGTGTCATCCACCACAGATCCCCATAAATGTCATCCACAGATCCCCTCCCCGCCCAGCACCACCTCCTAGCTAATTTATTCACTTCACTTGCCTCTGTGTAATCTCGCACAGGCGCACTGGCAGAGGCATAGTCGAACAAGGTGCGCTGGAAGATGGCGCATGCGCACTTCGCTCAACGATGCCTCTGCCAGTGCGCAATTGCGAGATTACACAGAGGAATGTGAAGTGAATAAATTAGCTAGGAGGCGGCGCCGTGGGCCAGCCCTGCATTCGGGGCACTGGGCAAAACATCCGGGGCTCCAGCCCCGAATGTTTTGACCTAACGACGCCCCTGGGGAGCGGGGTACTGTGGAAGTCACTGTTAAAGGGGCTGGTGCAGTGGCAGTCTCTGTTATGGGGGCAGGGTACTGTTGAGGTCACTGTTAAGGGTGGGGTATGCAGCGTCCCACTCAGGACACGTGGGAACTGCAAAATTACTGTAAAACTGCATTACTGAATTGCATGTCATTTTGTTAGGTGTGTTTTATACATCCCACCACTAGAGGGGGATAGCACTTAGTCTATATAAATACTTTAGTCAGGCCTGGTATGAGGAGGAGTAGGGTTAGTTGTTAAGCTAAGACTACACATCACAGAGTAGTGAGTGAAGTCAGATGTAGCAATGTAGTAGTGCCAAGGTATGAGGAGCAGGAGAGCGGTTTCCTCCTGTGGTCCTCTTAGTTCCTTTCGTCCTATAACCAGAGGATAGAGTTGCTGGAAGAAATCCAAGCAGAGAGACATCGGTGATAACAGCCACTACCTAAGGCTTAATGGGCACCTTTGCACATGGTGGAGGACAATCTAGCTACAGGCAGCCTCACTGTCACGGCCTATGGTGTGCGCTGTGACACTGTTGCTACACTTGCAGTTGCCCGCGGCAACGTGTTGCTGTGTGTGCATGCGGTGGCAGTATCTCGGCCTATGGTGTGCGCTGTGACATGGTTGCCACTCATGTTGTTTCCTGCAGCAACGTGTAGCTTGCCATGCTTGTGTGTGCACTTCCCCTTTAAGTGGCTTCCTCCCCTTGTCTGGTGTTGAAAGGGTTAACTCCCTTCCTAGTGTTTTAACACTGGGTTTATGTGTGTGTCAGTGTGGCTGCTTGGGCTATTTAGCCTCTGCTGGATGCCTGAAGTTGGGGGTACTCCAGCCATGGTGTATGCTGGAGCTATCTTCCTGGCATATTCCATCTGTCCAGTGAGGGCCACCCTTGTGGTCATAGATGTTTTTATGGTGTCTCACGTTTATTGCAGCTATGGGTGTCCTGGGTTCCTGTGTGGTTGTGGTTGTGGTGTGTGCTGTGTCCTTTTAATGTTGGTGTGGACACCAGCACTTGTGCACAGGTTCCAGTCAGTGTCTGTGGCAGGTAAGTGTGTTATGGTTTCGCTTACCTGCCATCACTATAGCTGTATGTGTTCCCCTCTCCTTGCAGCCTGGCCTCAGATAGAGACTCCTGTTCCTCCATAACTGGGATGAACAGGTCGTCTCTCCCCTGCTCCTAAGTGAGGGAATACCAGGGCGACTTAGGGTCTTTAGGTTTCCTGAGAATGAGTCGTCCTACCATCGGGGTCCGCTCATACGGTGAGGAGTCAGGGAGAGGATTAGGGACGAGGTAGGAGGTGACCTGCTCCCTTATTACTTTTTTTGGCCAGACTGATCCCCCTTTACCCTCTGACACCGCACAGTGGGGGGTTTCCCCCACTCCCAGCCATGACACTCACCATAAATTATAGAAGACAGATTAGCTA
>NC_053394.1:331721846-331830708 GCF_905171765.1 Bufo bufo | reverse complement strand
TGAGGTTGATATTTGGATCACAGTATGGATAGTTGGATAATTTATTTTATAATAAGATACTTTTTTAAAAGTATCAATTTATTTTCTGTTAAAATTTGGTTGATACTCTATATATAATACATTTTGAATGTAGATTTGTATTTTGTAATCTAAAGCTTTGTTCAATAATACATTTGAAAGGTAATAGTGTGTTCACACAAAGGTTAATTAATGTGCGTTAAACAATAATTTTCTATTATAAATTACGTTGTTTTTTTAGATAAATGATTTATTGTACAATGTTATATTGGCCTTTTCAAGAACATTTAATAATAATGAACTGTTATAATTTTTTTGTTTTAAATATTTTATTTTTGTTGGACAACAGTGTATATATAAGCGATGAATACACATGCTATAGTTGGGTGTTCAATCTTTTTTTTTAATACTTTTATAATCGGTCTTCCACAGCCCCATCTGTTACAAAATTTTGTCTGCTGCAATATTATAACCTGACACTCTCTATTACTGCTTAGTTATGCCAAACTTTGTGTAGTAATTAGAATGCTACTTTAACTTACCAACTGCATGCTGATCTTGGCCTGATACTTCAGAGTACTATGTAGTCATTATACTCCACCGTTAGCAATGACTGCTTCTATTGTCCTGATCATTGAGAGTTATGTGTAGGCTGTATAATCCACTGTTAATATTTGCCTACTGCGGATTCTGATGCTGTCTGTTCTGATCACGGCGAGTTAGCATTCAGCCTTTTGAAAATCCACATTACCTGCTGCTGCCTGTCCTCCTGAGTTAGGATGAGATATGTTTATGTTTTATACTCGACTTTTAATATCTACCAGCTGCAGATGCTGTCTGTCATGATCATACAGAGTTATGTCAAGATAGTTGTTTGTCCTTTGGTAGCTATGTGAAGTCCTTATACAACACCGTCAGCTGTCCTGATAAAGTTGATTTTTCAATTTACTAATTAACCTAAAATGTTAACTTTACCTACTGCTGCTGTCCAGATGAAGCTGACTTGTATGCCTCAGAATATAACGTTAGCTCTACCTGTTGCTGCTGTCCTGATCAAGTTGATTTGTTATGTATATACCTCATGATACAACACTATAAATACCTGCTGCTGCTGTACATTTAAAGGTGACTTGTAGCCCTCCGAATACGTTAGCTCTACCTGCTGCTGCTGTCTTGATCAAGTTGATTTGTTATGTATATGCCTCATTATACAACACTACCTGTTGCTGCTGTCATGAAAATAATTATTTATGTGTAGGCCTTATACTACACTGTTAAGATGTACCTACTGCTGTTGTCTGTCCGAACCCTGCTGACTTTGAACGTGGACTAAAGGCTCCTTTACTGATAAGACTGCAGTTAAAATTATACAAAAACATAACCTTATAGAAAAATAAGTATGGAATCAATTATGTAGTGTACGGGGACTGTAATGCCCGTCACTACAAAAGTGTCACTTGGTGTGCTGTCGTCCCTCCTTATTTATGCGAAGTTGGTATATGTCAGTTTTATAAAATGTAATGTAATGCTATATATTTCCCTGTTACTGTGAAACTGCATGTACAGGCCTGCTAGGGGTGTCATTCCAGCTTCTAGTCATTAGAGGGAGCTAGAGAGCCCTAGTTTATATAAGGCCCAGTCAGGGAAGGGAAAGAGAGTCTAGAGTTGGAGTTGGAGTCTGTAGTCTAGTCTAACCAGAGATTAGACTATGTCAGAGACAAGTCCAGGCCTGAAGCCTGCAGACCAGGAGAGGGTATTGCAGTCCCTGTAACCGGGTTCCAAATCCAAGGAGAAGGTTCCCCTCCTGAATATATAGATATGCAGAAGCAGGAAGACCACTGTGCAGAAGTTTCTAGAACCTAAGGAAGCTGAGAGGGACAGAGGCAAAGTGCAGAGAAGTAAGAGGTATTCAAAATAACAGAGGAGGTACTCTCTAAAGCTACAACCAAGGATATAAAGCCAGAACTAGGTTATTGGGCCTTGGAGAAGATTTGCTATATTCCCGGATCAGTCAGAGATAGAGTGCAAGCTCCTGTACTGCAAGTCCTGTGTTTAACACTCTGTAATCACCTTGCTTAATCTGTATTGCCTTCATCAACCGTATTGAAAAATCGACTGTATGCTAAGGAACTGCGATTCCGTAAATGTCTCCATGAAACCTACCAAAGTTGGAGTTCTGTTTTAACCTCACGGTGTTCCTCATTTATTCCTGCTATCCGCAAACGGCGTGCCACCGTTTACTTGGCACTGGCGTCACGAACAATTTCTACCATCACCTGCCTATGCAGAGAGTCAGCCGTCTCAGGTTAGTGTTTATTGCAGTACTACACCCAGGAACACTATTACACACAACTTGAGTACGCTGCAATATAACTGAAGAAAACTTTTTTAATAAAAAAAAAAAAAAATTATAATAAGTTTAAGGGAAGTTTTGCAGTTCTTCCTGCAGGCCTGTAAGTTCCTTCAGGTCCTCTCCATATTGGTCATGGAATTCCTGAAGCATTTTCTGGGATTTCCGGATGTGGGCTCTGAATTCCATGACCGTTTTCTGATGCCTCTCTTTCATTTTTGCAATTTTTGTTGCAATTTTTTTGATTACTGTTATGAAACACAAAAAATAAATATATCAATTAACAATAAGAGTCATTTATTGAATTTTGTGTAGTATGTAGTTAAAGAGGACCTTTCACCGATTCTTACCCTATGAACTAACTATACAGACATGTAGAGCGGCACCCGGGGATCTCACTGCACTTACTATTATCCCCGGGCGCCGCTCCGTTATCTTGCTATGTCCTCCGGTATCTCCGTTCCCTAAGTTATGGTAGGCGGAGTCTGCCCTTGTTCTTCTGTAGCGCTGGCCAATCGTATTGCAGAGCTCACAGCCTGGGAGAAAATAACCTCCCAGGCTGTGAGCTCTGCGCTGCGATTGGCCAGCGCTAGAGCAGAACAAGGGCAGACTCCGCCTACCATAACTTAGGGACTGGTATCTCCGCCTACTATAACTTAGTGAGCAGAGATACCGGAGGACATAGCAGGAGAACGGAGCGGCGCCCGGGGATAATAGTAAGTGCAGTGAGATCCCCGGGCGCCGCTCTCCATGTCTGTATAGTTAGTTCATATTGTAATAATCGGTGAAAGGTCCTCTTTAAGTGCACATAATTTGAGTGTCATTTTTAAAGTATACCATAATAAATGTAGTTATATATTAGATTATTTAGTGACATTTTAGTATGTTTTAAATTAAATTTGTTGTGTTATATAATATTAGTTTATGTAGATTTTCTGTGGTGATTGGCGGCCATTTTGTGGCTTGCTTGTAAGCCAGCACAAGCTGCCACCAAGTACATTTAACCATCAATAGTGTGGTTATTTTTTGCTATATCCTACATCAGGGTAAAGCTGTCACCAAGTGCATTTAACCATCAATAGTGTGGTTATTTTTTGGCCATATACTACATCAGGGGCAAGTTGAGCCTGTCACCCAGCGCTTTAAAAAATAGGCCTCACATTTATATTAATCAAAATCTGTACTACTTTAGCTGGTCAAGTTATTTTTATTGACCGTAAAAGCACAGTTTTTGTTCTGGGTTGAAAAACAATTCCCAAATTTGCAATTATCAAAATTAGTGGTTTCTGCTGTATCAGGCCTACTTTAAATATATCCCTAAAAGGGTATATTAGATTCAAGGTGCTGATAGGGTCATTCTGAAAAACTTAAGGGTATACCTGTCACACAGCGCCTAAAAACTATATTCTGCTAAATATGTCATTACTGCTGTGCCTGTATTAGTGTAATACGGTACCTAAATAGATAGCCAGATAGTGTTAGGTGTCTGTAAAAAAAGGCCTGAATTTGAATTCAATACATTGGCCCGAATAATATTTTTCTTATTGTGGTGAACGGTAACAATGAGGAAAACATCTAGTAAGGGACGCGGACGTGGACATGGTCGTGGTGGTGTTAGTGGACCCTCTGGTGCTGGGAGAGGACGTGGCCGTTCTGCCACAGCCACACGTCCTAGTGAACCAACTACCTCAGGTCCCAGTAGCCAGCAGAATTTACAGGGATATTTGGTGGGGCCCAATGCCGTTCTAAGGATGGTAAGGCCTGAGCAGGTACAGGCATTAGTCAATTGGGTGGCCGACAGTGCATCCAGCACGTTCACATTATCTCCCACCCAGTCTTCTGCAGAAAGCGCACAGATGGCGCATGAAAACCAAGCCCATCAGTCTGTCACATCACCCCATGCATATCAGCCTGCTGTGCGACCAAAGTTAAGGGTTTTGTGCACAACTGTTTGTAAATATACATATTCTGTGTAATAGGTTTAAGATTTTTTTAAGATTTAAACACTACAATGTTTTCAAATAAAATAGTTTGTAATTTATAATTTGTTCAAATTATTTTGATTTTTTTAACATTTTAATAGATTAGCGTTGGACCATTAAATCGTTAACAGACTTTATAGAATAAATTTTGATTAAATAGAGGGTGTGTGGTTTCTGAAATGGGGTTATTTATTTGTCGCTGACACTATGTAGGCGACAAAAAGTGACTGCATAACCAAACTGTTATTGAATTATATTTCAGTTAATAAATTATCTAAACATGATATATGCATATGGCGATTGTAAACTTATACATTTATTTAATCTCTATTAATCTATATTGTAGCATCAAGTGATATTTTTATTTTGATTATATAATTTTATTTCTAATATTTTTTTAGATTAGTTACTTTTTGAACAAAGATGCCATTAAAATTTGGACTAAATTTTACCACTGTCATGAAGTAAAATGTGTAATGATAAGATAGAACTATGCCCGTGAAAAGTAAACTCTTTTTAAAGTTATTAGCACAAAAATAGATACCTTTTAATATTTAAGAAAATTTTTTAATTAGCGTTAAAGTAAAAATGGGCATGGGGTACTGAGGGTTAATGTTTCTAAATATGTGATGTATACATAATTACAATGATGTGTGCACATATTTACCCTCCTGGTGCGGGGTGGTGACCAACGCCTGGTCGTCTTCCTCAGGAGCTGGGGTGGGTTCGGCAGATGCCACCTCCACAACATTCCCCACATCAGGTGGGTTGGTGGCACCACCTCTAAAACTGTGGGAGGGGCCAGCCTGCTCATCCTCCTCCTCCTCCTCCCCTGCGGAGACCTCCACCAGATGTAAATCCGCCGTGGTTACACGGCGGCGGGCCTTTGGAACTGGAAGACCTGTAATCACACAACATTTGGATTTAGGCTCAATTTAAACGTCCGTAATGTGTTTTTCTTATCCACCCACACAAAAAAAAAAAAAAGAAAACCGGCAATGTGCGTGACGCATTTTGAAGACCGCACGTCAATGGCAATAATATAATATGACTATTCTTGGCCTCAATTTAGGACAATAATACAAGGATTATTAATATATATCATCCAAAATACAGGAAAAAGTATTTGTTAAAAGGTGTAAATATTATATTTAATGTTCACGTTATAAGATCGGATTGTATTGCGATTGTGGGTGGGGTCTGATCAATCGCACATTGGCCAGTTGAGCTGATATGTACCTGTCTAGTGAAGTGACGGTACGGTATGGGGTGTACAGCTGGTTCGCCTCCCCGTGGTGCACCCTGGGTAACGCTAAATGAACCAGCAAATAATGGCAGGAAGAACTTTTTAGTTTTTCTCCAGACCAATAAGACATAAACTCGAATAAATAGACTATGTGTTTGTATGTGGTATACAGTGTGTGGTAGGAAAATGTATATGCAATGTGCATGTGCTTGATATTTCTTTGCTGCCCATACATACATACATACTTGCTAAATAAAAAGTGCTGTGATGGCAAAACATTACTTATTACAACAATGATGAATATCTAATCAGACATCATAAAAGATGAAGTTATATTTAGTGCAAAAATATATTCGTTCATTTTTTTTAAAGAACTGAAATGTGGACCCAGAAGTGCGGGTCCGCTTTTCTGGAGACGGGACGCACATCGTGCGGCACCCTTAGAGATGAATGGGTCCTCAAGTCAGTTCAGAAAAATAAATTATGAAATTGAGCACTTGTGAATGGGCCCTTAGAGAAACAACTCAGAACTAATAAGAAATGCTAAGTAAGGCTATTTTCACAATAGCAGCAGAGAGCTCTGGAACCTCGGATCCGTCCTGCCGCTAGTTTACGTGTGGCTCAGGAATACCGCTCCGGACCCATTGACTGTAGTGGGAACGGGGCGTCATACCAAGGATACAACGATAAACCATGCTGAGAGGTGCACAGAATAAAACTAGAACATGTCGGCATGGTTTGCAGATGTTCATGCCCAGGAATAACGCCACAATCCCTTGAAAGTCAATGGTGATGGAGCTGTAGTATGGGGCCACACGTACACTAGCGGCAGGACGGATCCGACAAGCTGTTCACATGAGGGAACAGCCTGGCGACGTCCATGCCGCTATTGTGAAACTAACCTAAGTGGGGGATGTATGTAATGTAATGATGGATGGGGACTTTTATTGTAAGGCTCCTTTCACATGAGCAAGTTTTCCGCGCGGGTGCAATGCGTTACGTGAAAGAATAGCACCCACACTGTATCCTGACCCATTCATTTCAATGGATCTGTGTACATGAGCGTTGTTTTTGACGTATCAGTTCTGCGTTGCATGAAAATCCCAGCATTTTCTATATTCTGCGTTTTTCAAGCAGCCCTGGCCCCATAGAAGTGAATGGGGCTGCGTGAAAAACGCATTGCATCCGCAAGCAAGTGGGGGTGTGATCCGTTTTTCAGTGATGGTTGCTAAGAGATGTTGTGTCTAAACCTGCAGTTTTTTATCACGCGCATGAAAAACGCATCAAAACACATTGCACCCGCGTGTAAAAAAACTGAATGCAATCGCAGATTAAACTGAGTCAACTTTATTGCAAAATAGTGCGAGTTTCACTGAACACACCCTGGACGTATCTGGACCTAATCCGTCCGTGTGAAAGGGGCCTAAGGGCTGTTTCACACGAGCGGATGACGTGCGTGACATCCGCTGCGTGAATGACAGCCAAGACCCGATGCGGACAGCAGAAGCACGGAGCAGTAACATGACTGATAATGCTCCGTGCCTCTCTGTGACCTCTTTACTACGAAATCACAGTGAGATAAAGTTGTCACTGTGATTTTGTAGTATAGAGATCACAGAGAGGCACGGAGCATTATCAATCATGTTAATGCTTCATGCCTCTGCAGTCTGCATCGGGTCTTGGCTGTCATTCACGGAGCGGATGTCACGCACGGAATCTGCTCGTGTGAAACAGCCCTAATACAGATTGATGATTGCTGTTTATCTAGATATACACACACACATATATTTATTATTATGTGTGTGTGCAAAGTACAAAATCAGCCGGTTACATCATACATCACTACCGCGCTGTGTGGATAAATATATATATACACTCACAGCGAGGGAGAGATGTATGAGGTAAAGGGATGATTTGCTATGTTTCACAACAGGTAAAAAGAAGTAATAATTTGTAACGGGTGATTAAAAAATAAGTACCAGGGCAGACTCTCTCACTGAGCTCTTTGACCCAGTCCGGGTGCCTCCTCTTCAGATCCGACCACTTTTTAACAATTTGCAACTCGTCGTGGGTCCGTCCAAATTTTTTTTTCAAATCCTTGACGACCCCCTCGACGATTGCCCTCTTCTCCGCCTGCTTCCGGGTCCTGTCATATCCCTTCTTCAACATGCGCTGCAGGATAAAGATGCAAACATGTATTACAAAATTTATGAAATACAAGGATTATTAATAAATATCATCCAAAACACAGCAAAAAGTATTTGTTAGAAGGTGGAAATATTATATTTAATGTTAACGTTATAAGATCTGATTGTATTGCGATTGTATGTGGGTGGGGTCTGAGCAATCGGATATTGGCCGGCTGAGCTGATATGTACCTGTCTAATAAGTGACGGTACGATATGGGGTGTACAGCTGGTTCGCCTCCCCGTGGTGCACCCTGGGTAACGCTAAATGAACCAGCAAATAATGGCAGGAAGAAATTTTCAATTCTTCTCCAGACCAATAAGACATGGGGCCAGATTTATCATTAGCTCAAGTCAGAATAATGGAGTGAAAAAGTTGCAAGAAAATGCGCAAACGCTAAAACTGCGCAGTGGGCGTGTTTTCTTATGTGGATAAATCTCTAGACAGATTTACTATTGGGACTATTAAAAAAGTTGCTAAAAAAATGCGCTAGTTCACTTCAGTGAGGACCATGCTTATCTTATGAGAGTCTTTAACCACTTTCCGTCCGCCCATAGGATATAAACGTCCTATAGGTGGACCTCTATTTCTGAAACCACGTTTTAAAACGTCCGTTCAGAAAGTGCAGCTGCTGATCGGGTTGCCCGCTGTCAGTGACAGCAGGGCAACCCAGAGATAAGGCAGGGACAGTGCCCAGGTGTCCTTGCCTTCCAGATCGCTGCAGACACAGCGCTCACTAAGCGCTGTGTCTGCAGAGAAGGAAGCGCTGTGCGCTTCCTGTTCCGGCCCAGCGGTCATGTGACCGCCGTGACCGGAGAGTGCAGGAGCTGTGTGAGGTCAGCCCTGCTGTGAGGCTGTACAGCGCAGGATTGCTGCTGTACAGCCTCTATAGGGGTGCATTTCCACTGTAACTGGGGCTACTATGTCAGCCCCAGTTACAGGAGAAATCAACAGTGAAAAAAAAGTTAAGTAAATGTCCC
Source organism: Bufo bufo (assembly GCF_905171765.1). Classification (NCBI taxonomy): domain Eukaryota; kingdom Metazoa; phylum Chordata; class Amphibia; order Anura; family Bufonidae; genus Bufo; species Bufo bufo. The sequence continues at coordinate 331,821,945 of NC_053394.1, read as the reverse complement.
CCAGAGCTCTTGTATGACCTTATGGGGGACGAAAAGTGTAAAATTAAAAATAAATAAATAAAGGGTTGAAAAAATAAAATAAAAAAAAGTTTCACATGTAAAAAAAAAAAAAAAAAAAGGCCCCAAATAAGGAATACATTTTTTTCTCTAAAAATAGAAAAAATAAAATAAAATAGACATATTTGGTATTGCCGCGTCCGTAAAAACCAGCTCTATAAAAATATCACATGACCTAACCCCTCGGGTGAACACAGTGAAAAAATAAAAAAAAACTGTGTCAAAAATAAATATATTTGTCAACTTGCATCACAAAAGGTGCAACACCAAGTGATCAAAAACGCGTATGTCCCACAAAATGGTACCAATAAAACAGTCACCTTATACCGCAAAAAATGAGCCCCTACATAAGAAAATCTCTCAAAAAATAAAAAAACTATAGCTCTTAGAACATGGAGACACTAAAACATAATTTTTAGGGTTTCAAAAATGCTATTATTGTGTTAAAGTGAAACAAATAAAAAAAAAGTATACATATTAGGTATTGCCGCGTCCGTAAAAACCAGCTCTATAAAAATATCACATGAGCTAACCCCTCAGATGAACACCGTAAAAAAAAAAAAAAAATGTGTCAAAAAAAAATAATTTGCATCACAAAAGGTGCAACACCAAGTGATCAAAAACGCGTATGTCCCAAAAAATGGTACCAATAAAACCGTCACCTCATCCCGCAAAAAATGAGCCCCTACATAAGAAAATCTCTCTCAAAAAAAAAAATATATAGCTCTTAGAACATGGAAACAATAAAACATCATTTTTGCTGTCCATACATACATACATACATACATACATACATCTTACAAAGTGCTGTGATGTCAAAACAATACTTATTACAACAATGATGATTATCTAATCAGACATGATTAAAAATAAAGTTAGATTTAGTGCGCATATATAGCCGCATGTTTAATACTATATTCGCGCATGCGCATTTATGCGGATATAATAAACGGATATAATAAACATACTATTGCTTATTACTTAATAATTACAATACTATACAAATATGGTGCGAACATGCGTTCAAAATGTTATGACATGAAGTTTTGTACTTACGGTTAGCAGGAGTTCATCCTCTTCGTCATGAAATTTTGTGCCCACCATTATCTCTTCTCAGGAAGAATCACTCTTAAAATGGAGCTGACGTACTTGCGATAAACCACGCCTATAATGAGCGCGCGCGCGCACGTGCGCATGTGCGCACGCACGTGCGCATGTGCGCAAGCACAATCACAACACACTAACAGGTGGTGTATGTAGCGAATAAGCGACTATATCGAATAGGCAAATTATCTAACAGGCAGCGGTTAGGCGAATATTAGAATATTTGAAAAATGCTATTGACCCTGACGTACTTACGATAAACCACGCCTATAATGCGCGCACGTGCGCGCGAACAATAGCATCACATTATTTTAAGTGGTTAGGTAGCGAATAAAAGAATATAGCGAATAAGCGAATTATCCAGCGAGCTAATAGGCGAATTTTTGAAAAATGCTATTAACCTTGCCGCATTAGTTAAAATATACCATCGGAACTGAGTTTTCACGAACATATGGAAAAATTAGATCCGATGGTATATTCTAACAACACAGTGAAGTGACGCCTGTAGGATTAGTTAAATGTATCGCATAATATGTATTATCGAATTATCGCATATGCGAAATAATAACGAATTCGAATATTCGCGAATATTTTTCGAATATTATTTCGAATATTCGCGAAATATCGCGAATTCGAATATGGGACATGCCGCTCAACACTATTAGTTACCTGTTCAAGGGCTTGGAAGATACAGAAATTATAGGATTAAACATACCCAAAAAGAGTACTACAGAACCACAGCCTGAGTCAGAACCTAGCCAAACCTATTAACAGTGGATCAACAGAATTCCTCTAAATATCAAGGGACTGTATTCTGTCTGGATGTATATGCCGCAACTAAAACCAGCTACAGTAAAAGTTGTGAGTTGTATCCTACCACTGTCTACCTCATTCTTCAATACCACCACTACAACTGGTTGTACCACCATAAACGGTACTGGCGTCACGACTAGAGATGAGCGAACTTCTGTTTTAAGTTCGGTGTCTAAAGTTCGGCTTCCGGTTAGCGGAGGATCCCGATATGGATTCCGAATTCCGTTGTGGTCCGTGGTAGCGGAATCAATAATGACCATTATTGATTCCGCTACCACGGACCACAACGGAATTCGGAATCCATATCGGGATCCTCCGCTAACCGGAAGCCGAACTTTAGACGCCGAACTTAAAACAGAAGTTCGCTCATCTCTAGTCACGACAAATACCACCAAGGGACCCAGCCGCCACAAGCACCCTAAACACCGCCGTCATCAAGGGCACCTCAACCTCCATCTTGGCTGGTGCTCCCCTACCACAGAGTGTGCCCCGGAAGGTTTCGTGCTGTCTTCCTCATCACTGTGCTGCCGGCCCAGGGAGGCTTTCTGCTAACCATGAGTAAACCGATGAACTGTATTACTACTCCCCCTCATCGGCCCACCGTGCACCTCACGTGTCGCCACCTGCGGTTCTGGCACGCCACAGATACTGTGAACGTGACTTTTAAAGGGGCAGCACTGTGGAGGTCACTGTTAAGGGGGCAGGGTACTGTTGAGGTCACTGTTAAGGGAGTGGGGTGCTGTGGAGGTCACCGTTTAAGGGACGGTGTGAGGGGTGTTCACTGTTAAGGGGGCGGTCCACTGAGGAGGTCATTGTTAAGGGGTCGATCACTGTAGAGGGTCACTGTTAAGGGGGTGGGCCGCTGTTGAGGTCTTTGTTAGAGGGGCAAGTGGGGTGTTGTGGAGGTCACATTTTAGGCTACTTTCGCACTAGCGTTTTTGCTGGATCCGGCAGGGTTCAGCAAAAACACTTCCGTTACTGATAATACAACCGTCTGCATCCGTTATGAACGGATCCGGTTGTATTATCTTTAACAAAGCCAAGACTGGTCCGTCATGAACTCCACGGAAAGTCAATAAAGGACGGATCCATTTTCTATTGTGGCAGAGAAAACGTATCTGTCCCCATTGACTTGCATCGCTCCGCATCACAGGACGGAAAGCATATCGCAGCATGTTGCGTTTTGCTCCCCGGTATGGGAATGCAACTAAACGGAACGGGATGCATTTTGGAGCTTTCTGTTCTGTTCAGTTTTGTCCCCATTTACAATGAATGGGGAGAAAACTGAAGCGTTTTTTTCAGGTATTGAGCCCCTATGACGGATCTCAATACTGGAAAACTAAAACGCTAGTGTGAAAGTAGCCTTAAGAGGGTGGGGCACTGTGGGGGGGTCAGTGTTAAGGGGTGGGGTGCTATGGAGGTCACAGGTAAAGGGGCGAGGTGAGGTAAAGGTCACTGTTATGGGGGACATTGTCTATCTTATAACGACACACACAAACATTAAATGAAAATAGTGGAAATATACCCATGTGAAGCCGGGTCCTTCCGCTAGTACTGCCTAAATTGTGAAAACAACGCCCCCTCTCTGACATCACTTCCTGCTCTACAGACCTCAATATGAGCAGTATTGTGCACTGGGCCTCATGAATGCAATTATACCAGTTACCCGGGGGGATTGTAGCAGGAATGCCACTTTTACAAAAAGTACCATCTGCAGTGAAATGTGGTGCTGATCAATGCTGGGTATATTTGGGTATTGTCTGGTATCGTGCCCTGTATCCCCCCAGCAAATGTAGGCAAGCACAGCACAGGTTGGACCAGTTTTTTACTCGGACATATTTCTCAGTAGTCTTTTCTGTCACGTCTATATTTTGCCAGTCCGGCTAAGTAGGATCCGCCTGCTCTGAAATGTCTGCTTTAATTAATAGGTCTGCTTCTTAATAGGGGCTGCTTTTTCCCCCCAAAAACAGCACCACCCCTGTCGGCAGGTTGATTGCGGTAATGCAATCTGATCCGGGAGCCGAGCTGCAATACCAGACACAGCCCACAGACATTGGTGGTGCTGCTTTTGAAAGAAAGCAGCCATGTTTTTCTAATCCTGGACAGCCCCTTAAAACTCTGTTCCGGGCTGTTCCTTTGTTATTCCTCTTGGAAATGTATGATTGGATCCACAACTGGGCAATGTGATGTGTCCCTACACCCTGATTGCGACAGTGTCAGAGTATATGGGAAACTGCCCATTTCTAAGAGGAATAACGGAGAGATGATATGGCGCAAAGTTCTAAGAAAGGATGCACCAAAATGGTGATTTTTCTGTCAGGAGAGGTGACTGGAGGTGGAGCGGGATGTGTCTTATGACGCTCTGCTCTTTATCTGTATCTGTGTTGGGATTTATCCAGGTTTATGCGTTTTCATGCTTGATGTAGCCCTCAGTCCTGGAGAGCGGGGGCAGGGGATGGTGCAGTATATACCAGTCGTTCACTATATACCATGCCTTCGCTCCATACTGTCTGCCGGAGAAAGCCTATTGTAGACCATCGGTAAATCTGCTTATTATTTCCCTATTTAGAGAGGTCTGGAAAAAATATTATCTTTTGTTTTATACAGAGAATGGAAAATCACATTGTCATGGAAACCGGAGTGAAGTGATTGGGGGAGGGGGGAGGGCTTCAGAGAAAGGTACAGAAATATTAAACCCATTCAAATCGGAGAAATCACTGACATGGGCTTAACCCCTTGTGGTCCTTGCTTGCCCTGAATAACACTTACATTTTTACATACTATATTCAAATTCATTAACCCTTTAAAAGAAACCTCTTCTTATACAATAACTTATTTATTGACATGTTATGGCTACATAGTGTTTAGCGTTACTGTCTTGGGCTGGATTCACACACAGTGTTGTTCTGCATTTTTTTTATTTATTTTTTAGCTTAAAGGGATTGTCCAGTTGCAAAAAAAAAAGAATGTACTGCATATGACAGCTCTCAGCATAAAAGATATGTTTGGAATGTGCCTTGTTTGCAGGGTTGCCAAGCAGAATTCATCTTTTTTCTGGACAATTTATCCCAAAATCACGAACAGCCACCATTTTTTACGGACAAACTGAAAAACGATAATGAATGATAGAGATTATAAGTAACACAGGTCTATAGCTCCATATACTGATATGATATTCTGAGAAGTACCACCGAAATAATCCAGTCAAGTATCGCCAGCCTGAAAAAAATTACGGACACCTCTGTTTTTTTTTTTCCACCGACATTTCACCTATTTTTACGGACTGTCCAGAAATTTCTGGATGGTTGGCAATTCCGGTTCCTTCCATCAGTTCTTGCCCTCATCTTTTTGGAAATTCTTCAGTCCTGCCCTCTCACCCTCCACATCAGTCTGCTACTGCCCCCTAGTGGTGTTATGTAAGGCCGAGTTCACACAAATGTGTGTGACCCGTGCTGCGGGCCACAATGCACGATCGCCGGCCGTAAGTCAGCCGCATCGGATTGCGGACCCATTCACTTTAATGGGTCCGCGATTCGCCCGTTCCGCTAAAAGATAGGACATGTTCTATCTTTTTGCGGAACGGAAGTACGGGACGTAACCCCACGGAAGCACTCCGTAGTGCTTCCGAGGGGTCCCGTCCCGTGCGGTTGTTCCGCGATTCCGGATTTGCGGACCCAAGTCCGTGGAACTATGGTCACATAATGACTTGGGGTGGCATCTGGACTATGGGCTGTCATTTGCAATACACTTTTTTCCTAACTGGACAATCCCTTTAAAAATGCTATAGGCAGATGTGAAATAGTGAAATATAACATGTACTACACACAAAGAGTAACCTGTGTGGGCAGGGGTGTACACAGATCTTATATGGGCCCCCGCACCTAGTTTCCCTGCGTCAATCACCCCCAGGCAATGCAGAACAGGGGCAACATCCCAGGTTTCTGAGAAATTTTCATTTTTTTTTAGTCTAGTGGAAGAAATTTTAATTAGACACAAATTGTAATAAAAAAGTTACCTTTTGCCTCATCCACTTTATCTGACTTTTATGTCGAAAAAAGTGGAACAGGTGCATGAAATATATGGCGCTTATTCTGTACACCATATTTCTCAATGTATTTACACCAGAAAAAAATATTGATAAGATTGATCTCCTGCTTCTATTACAAAACTAACTAGCTGCCTACAGCCACCACTAGGGGGAGCTCAGTGAATAGGAATTAGTAAAACTACAATGGAAACTGTAATTACCTCTTTGCATTGAGCTCCCCCTAGTGGAGGCTGACCCGAAAATTCTGTGTTTTCACATGGGGAAGGGAACACGTTCTATGCCGGGGCACCCTCCCTCCGGAACCCCCTCTATTGCAGGTACATCACTGTGTGTGGGACATCTGACAGCAAATGCAATTTCTTTGCAGCGCCACCATGGGTGGAAATGAAGCATTGCACTGTTCCTATTGAAATCAATGAGATGTCTATGTAATGTATGGACGTGTTGTGTCCTCCAAAGCAATGACAGCTCGTTGTGACCCCTCCCCCCATTAACTGAGATTTCCCTAATAGGGTATTTGTAAAGGGCTTTTCTATACTAGACAACCCCTTTAAATTCAGCTTGGTTGTGTGTGTCATGTTTTTATATTTTCCAAATTTAAAGATTTGGGGAATCCAATATCTCCTTATAGAGAATGCCCTACGTGAGGAGTCTTATAGGCCATGCATGCTCCTCTGGAATTCTGGGAACAGGTGATACAAGTGAGCTCTTTCCTCATTTAGGGCTCGTTTCAATATACAAGGGTCCGCAATACGCAGGAATCGGCTGTGTGCACCCCGCATTATGGATGCGGACCCATTTACTTGAATGGGTCCGCAATCCAGAAGGTCTGGTGAGGAATGGGTCCGCACTGCAAAAAAGTAGTGCATGCACTACTTTTTTGTGGTGCGGATGGATCAAGTTGAATGGGTCTGGATCCGTCTGCGGAATCCTCACGGATGTTGCCCATTCATTCAAGACTGCAAATTGCGGTCCCCAATGCACGGAACGGCCAACATACGGCCGTGTGCATGAGCCCTTAAAGGGGTTTTGCCATCACAGACAATGAGGGCATATCGCTACACTGTAGGATATGCCCCCACTGTCTGATGGGTGCGGGTCCCACCTCTGGGACCCGCACCTACATGGAGAACTGAGCGGGAAAAGTAGTGGAGGGCGCAATGCGCAGCCACCCTACATTAATTTCTATGGGGCCGCTGAAAATAGCCAAGCTCTGGCTCGGCAATTTCCGTCGGCCCCATAGAAATGAATGGTAGCGCGTGCTGCGCGTGCACGGTGCGCTCCCATTCACTTGTATGGGAGCAGCGCTGAATGGTGGCCGGACCACGGGAAACCAGGAGTCCTCCAGCCACAACTCTCCCCGCTCTGTTCTCGTTGTAGGTGTGGGTCCCAGAGGTGGGACCCGCACCTATCATTCACTTCTATGGGGGTTCAGAAAATAGCCGAGTAAGCTATTTGGAAGCCTACTGCATGTCCTCTGGTGGTGACATCACGCCCAATGACATCATACAAGACCCTTATATATCACAGGTCCTTGGATCCTCCGGTCGGCCCAAGGGCCCCGACCACACTAGGGCCCGTGTGATCAAGAAAGTGACGACCTACCTGAAGAGAGCAGTAGAGCAGCAATGTATTAAAGTTAGCCAATGGAACCTCTCGTCTCTAATGTCCAGTGATTTGTATGAGCTCGTCTACAGAGCGTCTGACAAATTACAGTAAAATGTACTTTGGGTCCCGTCTGCCTTTATTTCACAGGTTATTGCTCTCATCTGATGTCGACACCAGAAATGAGGCCTGCAGGAACGGCTGAAGACAAAATAGTTTATGACCGTCTGTAATGGAAGCACAAATTGTACCGGAGGCGAAGAGCTGTGAATATAATTACCCTAATAAGCACCTTGTTGTGACTCCCTATAAACATGATATCTACGCCCTATACGATGCAGCCCCCTCCCCCATCCCCTCTCTTTTATGTGTGCTGTTGTCATAGTAACATGTCATGTCAGATTGTGGAAGCAGCTGTCACATGTAAGGAAATGATCATTTTGGACAAGTTGGTTGATTTTCTTTACCTTTTAGTGAAAAAAAAACCCAATTGAAAGTGATCTCCAAAGTACCTGTACAGTCACAGCCATGAGTGCATTAAGGTGGACTAACATGGGGTCTTCTGGGGCACAAAACCATCTCTGCAGTTTTGCATAATTGCCACTTGTGCCGCGATTTTGGGCTTAAAGGGGTTTTCCAAGATTATTATGATTTTTTTAACAGACATGCTGATATGGTTGCTTACCTCATGGACATCTTCCCCATGTTTTTTTATTTTTATTTTATTTGGACTCTCCTGACCCCTCTTCACCATATAAACAAATCCCTCTGGATTGTTACTTCCTGTATGTAGCACTTCCTGTTTCTGTATCCATCCAAACCCATGATGCACTTCTCGTTTCTCTGCCACAGCTTCAGCCCCGCCCAGCTAGTTTACAGCTCCTCCCACCCAGCCGATTACATAGACATTACATCGCATGGTCATGTCCCCGCGCCCCAGAACAGAAGATGGGCCGATAAAGGTAAAAGAACATTACAAGATTCAGCTACCTTCATAAAAGATTATTTTAAAGGATGTTGATACAAACAAGAAAATCCCTTTTAATTGTGTTGAAGGTCAGAGCTGCAATACCAAGCACAGCCACTATACAATGTACAGCTCTGTGCTTGGTGAGCTGAGAGGAGGCTGCCGCGCTCACCAGAGTGATCCAACCCCCTCAAACAGGTGATCGGCAGGGGTGCCAGAAGTTGTCCCCCCCACCAATCTAATATTGACGACCTATCCTGAGGATTGGTCATCAGTAGTAAACATCCGGACATCCCCTTTAAAGGAATGCCTTTGGTTTTTGAAATCCATGGCTGCATTTATCAGAAAAATAAATATGCAAATATAATATGCAAATATAAATATGCAAATAAGATGTTCAGAGCACAAAGGGCTTTCTGTGCACTAAAGCTCCGCCCATCTTCTCACTAAACCACGCCTCTCTCTGACAGGGCCAGGCCTCTGTACCCTTCTCTTGTCTGGCCCACTAATCTCAGTAAGGAATCTCATTCCAGTACAGGAGAGAAGAAGACTTGTACTCTCCATACCCTGAACATGCCATGATACCCCCAGAAGTGAAGAGCCCCAGGCAGATGCGATGCCAAGGCTCGTTACTTCCGGGGTTAGACTATGGACATATAGCATGTGTAGCGCCACTGTGAGGTTAATTCTAATGACAAGTTATACAATTGACGATAAGGCTGTAGTATTAATACTCTATCATTCTTTATTATGCCTTTCTGATAAAACTTTTGGACTTCACTATCATTTATTGTAATCAATCTCATTCCCAGTGAAAGAGTAATCTCCTAGCCATAAATACTGGGGTCTTCTTGTAGGATAATTACTGTGATTGAAACACAAACGTATTTTGTATGGTCTCTAGTTGCTAATTTAACCATGCAGTCACAACGTTAGACTTCATGTTGATTGACATGTTGTTCTATATACTACCTGCAGGGGGAGCTAGTGCTACACATATTCAGAGGTTTAATTTTCTGAGTATTTTTCTCATCTACTGTTTAATTTATTTTTTTGTCATTTTTTTTCTGAGTATATTGAATTGTTTCTGCAGACTCAGAAATCCTTCTTTCCATCAGTAAAAATGGAAAATGAGACCAACATAATTACATTTCTGCTCCCTCCCCACCTCTGATTTTATCTGGGAACAATTCAAATCTATATAACAATGAAGATAATATTGAGGAGAGCAGAAATCTAAGAGGTTTGTGTCTGAAAAATGTACTAAATCTCTGGAGGTGCCTAAAGGAGACCTGCCGGTGAGCCTATTGTTACGTGTGTATGTGGCATTTAACAGGTTAAGTTACCATATACTGCACCCTAGTTCCTTAGCTTTTATTGTCTGCCCAGCCTGCCACTCTCCATAAAATGTCACTGTTACCTCCGCAGTGGTATATTTTTTATATACGGTATTCTGCAGCGCTGTGCACCAACGTTGCTCCATGTCACTAGAAGGCAGGGGTGCACCTAGCCTTTCTGCTGCCATGCCAATTTCTTAACCTAACCCCTTTGCCACAATGAAAGCGCTCATTGCCCATGGCCCTTCTGATGCCCCCTTCTTCCTGGTGCTACCTGAGGCGATCGCCTCACCTGGCCTCATTGGTGGTGCACCCCTGCGAGAAGGTCTACATTATATTTCCCGTGCGACATACACGCATACACAGTTACATAGCAAAGCAATTAGCCTAAAAATGATTTTGGACTGGGGAAGATACAGTGGGATGCGAAAGTTTGGGCAACCTTGCTAATCGTCATGATTTTCCTGTATAAATTGTTGGTTGTTACGATAAAAAATGTCAGTTAAATATATCATATAGGAGACACACACAGTGATATTTGAGAAGTGAAATGAAGTTTATTGGATTTACAGAAAGTGTGCTATAATTGTTTAAACAAAATTAGGCAGGTGCATAAATTTGGGCCCCACAAAAAAGAAATGAAATCAATATTTAGTAGATCCTCCTTTTGCAGAAATTACAGCCTCTAAACGCTTCCTGTAGGTTCCAATGAGAGTCTGGATTCTGGTTGAAGGTATTTTGGACCATTCCTCTTTACAAAACATCTTTAGTTCATTCAGGTTTGATGGCTTCCGAGCATGGACAGCTCTCTTTAAGTCACACCACAGATTTTCAATTATATTCAGGTCTGGGGACTGAGATGGCCATTCCAGAACGTTGTACTTGTTCCTCTGCATAAATGCCTTAGTGGATTTTGAGCAGTGTTTAGGGTCGTTGTCTTGTTGAAAGATCCAGCCCCGGCGCAGCTTCAGCTTTGTCACTGATTCCTGGACATTGGTCTCCAGAATCTGCTGATACTGAGTGGAATCCATGCGTCCCTCAACTTTGACAAGATTCCCAGTCCCTGCACTGGCCACAGCCCCACAGCATGATGGAACCACCACCATATTTTACTGTAGGTAGCAGGTGTTTTTCTTGGAATGCTGTGTTCTTTTTCCTCCATGCATAGCGCCCCTTGTTATGGCCAAATAACTCAATTTTAGTTTCATCAGTCCACAGCACCTTATTCCAAAATGAAGCTGGCTTGTCCAAATGTGCTTTAGCCCACCTCAAGCGGCACTTTTTGTGCTGTGGACGGAGAAAAGGCTTCCTCTGCATCACTCTCGCATACAGCATCTCCTTGTGTAAAGTGCGCCGAATGGTTGAACGATGCACAGTGACTCCATCTGCAGCAAGATGATGTTGTAGGTCTTTGGTGCTGGTCTGTGGGTTGACTCTGACTGTGCTCACCATTCGTCGCTTCTGTCTATCCGAGATTTTTCTTGGTCTGCCACTTTGAGCCTTAACTTGAACTGAGCCTGTGGTCTTCCATTTCCTCATTATGTTCCGAACTGTGGAAACAGACAGCTGAAATCTCTGAGACTGCTTTCTGTATCCTTCCCCTAAACCATGATGGTGAACAATCTTTGTCTTCGGGTCATTTGAGAGTTGTTTTGAGACCCCCATGTTGCTACTCTTCAGAGAAAATTAAAAGAGGAGGGAAACTTACAATTGACCCCCTTAAATACTCTTTCTCATAATTGGATTCACCTGTGTATGTAGGTCAGGGGTCACTGAGCTTACCAAGCCAATTTGAGTTCCAATAATTAGTTCTAAAGGTTTTGGAATCAATAAAATGACAACAGTGCCCAAATTTATGCACCTGCCTAATTTTGTTTAAACAATTATAGCACACTTACTGTAAATCCAATAAACTTCATTTCACTTCTCAAATATCACTGTGTGTGTCTCCTATATGATATATTTAACTGACATTTTCTATCGTAACAACCAACGATTTATACAGGAAAATCATGACTATTAACAAGGTTGCCCAAACTTTCGCATCCCACTGTATGCCTGGAGTGTAACATATAGCACTGTCATGTATACAGCATGCATATTAGGTAAGTCACTCATCAGAACATACAGTATAGAGCAACTGATACACCAAATCAAAGCCCTTGTAACAAGCAACCTAAAGATGCTCATTGACAAAAAAAAACAAAAAAAAAACATACCAAAAAAGAGTTTTTGGAATTGAATGAAACTTTCTATATGTAAATGTAATGATGATATATGTCACTGATCACAATATTAGAGCGAAAAGATGTAAGATGAAAACTGTACAATAGACAGGAGGCTCTAGTACTCTAGCCTGGATACAAAATGAGATGCAGTAGGGCGTGGAGGCAAAAATCGGGGAGAACATTCCTGGGAAACCCTTGCTGTGTGTGGATGAGCATTATCCTGCTGAAAAATGCCAGTCGGAAGCTCTGCCATGAGAGGAAACACATGTGGCCGCAGTGTCCTGCACATATCGCTGAGCTGTTTGTTAGTGTCCCTCGTATCACTATTAGGGGTGACCGACTGTTGTATGTGATGGCTCTCCAGATCATCACACAAACAGTTGGGGCAGTGTGTTCCTCCAAAGAAAAGGCAGGATCAAAGCGCTCACCACCAGGCCTCCATACTAGAACCCAAACAAAACTTAGATTCAGCAGTAAAGAAGATACGGTTTCAGGCCATAGCAGTCCAGGTTTCTCGTTCCGGACACTACTGCAAATGAAGGCAATGGTGGCTGGCTGTCAATAATAGGACACATAATGAGCGCTTAGACACCAAATTTCCATCTGCTAAGTGCTTGGAAATGGTCTGGGCAGAGAAGGTGTCACCTATGTCTGGATAGTTGACATGAGCTTCTCGTCGTTGCTAAAGGATCACACAATCTCCTTTACTGGTGGTCTGTCTGAGCTATTTAGAGTTTGTTCACCGTCTTTGTGCCCTCATGTAATCACTGCTCCCAACACTTCCCTAATACCTAGGTCATAAGGACCTAGATGCAAGGTTGGAACATAAAGTGGCCTTGGGAAAAAACTGAAAGTGGCCCCATGTCTTAAGCAGGTCCAAATAAAGAGGAAGTGAACCCCGCACAAGTAGGCAGGGACAACAGTAGAGCGGGTCAGTAATGAAATAGTGCAGCACACAATACAGCAATTATCGGAACCAAATACCACTGTGCAGCACAAAACTGGACTCCTCTCAGTCCAATGATGTACCCCATTGCAAATGTTTTCGAGTGTGTCGTAGAGATATGTCTAACAGTCAACAATCTCCCACCAAGAGGTACACGACCCAAAAGTGGTCTCTGACAGTCTTTTTATAGAGCAGTGGGGGAGCCGATTTACACCTTACTGTTACAAGACTCAATGTGTAATCAAATACATCAATAATCATTCATATATTCCTTACGAACTTCACAAAAATGTGTCCACCAAATGAACCAATAGCTTTTCATCTTAGCTTTGGATGAATTAATAAAAAATGCGCGCATTGCCATTTTACTGCATATGTTGATGGGAAAGAAGAAGGCTGCTCACATCACCCTGGGAGGAAGTGGGGGAGGGCTTAACTTGATTGGCTGATCCAGGCTGTCAGCCTGTGAGCCAATCAGTGAGGCAGCAGACAGGGAGGTTTCTGTGCAGAATGAGCAGAATGTCATTCTTTGTTGAGCTGTTAATAAGGGTGGATGTGTGTATGCAGTGTCTGACAGGAAACGTTTTTACACAGTATGTAGAGGTACAAGCGAACATCTATTCTAGTGTAACAGGGACACTCTAGGGAAAGAATAGAAAGAAATAGGGACTTTCATAGCAGATAGTTTGAGGTAGTGAGGGGCTGGGTGAGGCACAGTCAGTGCTTCGCAATACAGCTGCTGCAGAACCTCACCCTAGTAGTTTTCCATTGCAAAACTGGCAACCTGCAAGAATTCTTTTTTTCATTTGAACAGAGAGACAGTTATTGTTTTTATTTTGTCTTCAAAATATCAAGTTTGTACTTAGGCTTATTGCCAGCACAGCACCCCAACGGCATTCTGCTTCTGAGCAATTGCACATTCAAATGCGTTACATTATAGCAAAAACATTTTATGGCAATATCGCCAAGTTTAGACCAGCTAAATTAAACACATTTTATACCATAGACTGAAATATTGTCACCTATCCTACATACTGACGGTCACATTACTGTAGGGGAAAGCTTTGGATCTAGTGATCGCCAGTCAGTGTGGTTTACTATAAGTACATTGACTGAGTCACACCACACAAAAACAAAAGTTTTAGATTTTAGAAAAACTGACTTTTCTAAAATTAGATTAGTGGTATATGAGTCCCTATCAGATTGGAACAGTTTCAATGGAGTCCAGGAGAAATGGGACTACTTAAAAGTGGCACTATTGAAGGCAACAGATAATTGCATTAGGCTTGTCAGTAAAAGCAAAATAAGGAAGAGACCACTGTGGTACTCAGCAGAAGTGGCCAAAATCATTAAAAACAAAAAGATAGTATTTAGTAATTATAAAAATAAAAAAAACGAGGATGACAGGCAAATTTATAAGATTAGGCAGAGAGAGGCCAAGCAAGTTATAAGAGCTTCTAAAGCACAGGCAGAAGAGAAATTAGCTCAGTCAGTGAAAAAAAGTGATAAGACATTCTTCAGATACATAAATGAAATAAGTAAACTAAAACAAGGAATTACCAAATTAAAAACAAAAGAAGGAAGGTATATGGAAAAAGATAAAGAACTAGCTGACTGCCTCAGTGAATACTTCTGTTCAGTTTTTACAAAGGAAAATGAAGGAAAAGGACCTCAGTTAGGAAGGAAGACTAATTAATCTTTTGATGCATGTGTCTTTACAGAGGAAGAGGTTCTAAGTCAGCTGTCTAAAATTAATACAAATAAGTCACAGGGGCCTGATGGGATACACCCAAAGCTATTAAAAGAGCTTAGCGGTGAACTAGCAAAACCATTAACAGATTTATTTAACAAATCACTGGTAACAGGAGTCGTCCCAGAAGATTGGAAATTAGCAAATGTTGAGCCCATTCACAAGAAAGGTAGTAGAAAAGAATCGGGCAACTATAGGCCAGTAAGCCTGACATCAATAGTGGGGAAATTAATGGAAACCATACTTAAGGAGAGGATTGTGGAACATCTAAAATCCCATGGATTGAAAGATGAAAAACAGCATGGGTTTACTTCAGGGAGATCATGTCAAACTAATCTTATTGATTTTTTTGATTGGGCGACTAAAATAATAGATGGCGGAGGTGCAGTAGACATCGCTTATCTGGACTTTAGTAAGGCTTTTGATACTGTCCCACATAGAAGGCTTCTCAATAAATTGCAGTCTTTGTGCTTGGACTCCCATATTGTTGAATGCATTAGGCAGTGGCTGAGGGACAGACAACAGAGGGTTGTAGTCAATGGAGTATATTCAGACCATGGTCTTGTTACCAGTGGGGTACCTCAGGGATCTGTTCTGGGACCCATATTGTTTAATATCTTTATCAGCGAAATTTCAGAAGGCCTCAATGGTAAGGTGTGTCTTCTTTTTGCTGATCACACAAAGATTTGTAACAGGGTTGATGTTCCTGGAGGGATACACCAAATGGAAAAGGATTTAGGAGACTAGAGGAATGGTCAGAAATCTGGCAACTAAAATTTAATGTTAAGTGCAAGATAATACACCTGGGGCGTAAAAACCCAAGAGCAGAATATAAAATCAGTGATACAGTCCTAACCTTAGTATCTGAGAAAAGGGATTTGGGGGTCATTATTTCAGAAGACTTAAAGGTAGGCAGACAATGTCATAGAGCAGCAGGAAATGCTAGCAGAATGCTTGGGTGTATAGGGAGAGACATTACCAGTAGAAAGAGGGAGGTGCTCATGCCGCTCTATAGAGCACTAGTGAGACCTCATTTGGAGTATTGAGCTCAATACTGGAGACCATATCTCCAGAAGGATATTGATTCTTTGGAGAGAGTTCAGTGAAGAGCTACTAACCTGGTACATGGATTGCAGGATAAAACTTACCAGGAAAGATTAAAGGACCTTAACATGTATAGCTTGGAAGTAAGACGAGACAAAGGGGATATGATAGAAACTTTTAACTACATAAAGGGAATCAACAAGGTAAAAAGAGGAGAGAATATTTAAAAGAAGAAAAACTGCTACAAGAGGTTTTAAATTAGAGGGGCAAAGGTTTAAAAGTAATATCAGGAAGTATTACATTACTGAGAGAGTAGTGGATGTATGGAATAGCCTTCCTGCAGAAGTGGTAGCTGCAAATACAGTGGAGGAGTTTAAGCATGCATGGGATAGGCATAAGGCCATCCTTCATAAAAGATAGGGCCAGGGGCTATCCATAGTACACAGAATATTGGACAGATTAGATGGGCCAAATGGTTCTTATCTGCCGACACATTCTATGTTTCTATGGTGGGGGAATGATCACAATACAAGTTTGCAAGGTGTCTCTTAACACTAAAGAAAAGTCTTTTTTGAACCCGTTTTTGAATGCAAATAACACAATGGGCAGAAATCTTACTAGTGCAAATACTGCAATATTCCCAAAGTATATTGTCAATAGCAGTGTTTCGTGTGTAGAAGGGAAAGGACATTTAATTGCACCTCTGTCTTTAAACTACAGAAAACACATTTGCACTGAATAAGGGGCAATTTTTGGAAGCTTTGCATTATGAAAAAGCATTAGGCCTCATGCACACGGCCGTTGTTTGGGTCCGCATGCGAGCCGTCGTTTTTGCGGCTCGGATGCGGACCCATTCACTTCAATGGGGCTGCAAAAGATGCGGACAGCACTCGGTGTGCTGTCCGCATTTATTGCTCCGTTCCGTGGCCCCGCAAAAAAAAAAATAGAACATGTCCTATTCTTGTCTGTTTTGCGGACATGAATAGGCATTTCTACAATAGACCGCCCGTTCCGCAAATTGCGGGAGGCACATGGGCGGCTTCCGTTTTTTGCGGATCCGCGGGTTGCGAACAGTCGTGTGCATGAGGCCTAACATATACGAAGATGCAGTGTGTTTTTAAACACACTCTTTGTTAACACCATCAACCATGCGTTTACCCATATCTATGTACTGTATGTCAGAGTCACTCAGACATTACGTATTTGCTATTGCTGTCATTGCATTCAAGATCTTAGGGAAGGGGAAGAGAAAATGCAAATAAATCATTAAAAATAAAAAAAAAGAGATAAAATCTTTTCCTAAAAATTTTAGGAAATCGTAGGAATTCATAGTCCTTGCAGAATAGAGAGTGTTATATATCAATTTTCAGGGCAATTTAATCAACTTTTTGGTTCGGGTAGAATCCACTCAGGTCCAAACCGAACTTTTTGAAAAGTTTGGCGAACCTGAAACGGTTTGCTCATTACATACTGTGTGTGTGTATATGTGAGTATGTGTGTGTATGTATATATATATATATATATATATATATATATATAATATAGAAGACAAAAATCGGACTGCACTCCAAGCGACTCTTCAGAAAATGTGTTTTATTCACCCATTTGGTGGCAAAAGCGACGTTTCGGCTCAAGCATGAGCCTTTCTCAAGCATTGGTGAACAGTAAATAGCAGGTATATAAAGGTGTGTCAAATACATACAATCAAACAACATAATTGATGCATTAAAAGTAATACATACATACAATGTACAAATATGTGCAAAAACCGCATAATGGTCATGATTATTAAAGTGACTAGTGCATTACATACAAAAGGTTTCCAAGATACAGTAGATTACATGTAAAAATACCATAAGACATATAATTGGTTACATCTGTAGCTCATCAATATATCATTCATGCATCAACTATAATAGTGCACATGTGCAAATAGGGAAGACTGATGATTTACTACCTGGGGTAATGCTGTCGCCCACATATACAATAGCGCTGATCCGCGCGTTCTCAGGAGACCAGTGCGCATGTCCCAATCCATACACATCATCCCGGAAGACCGACTGATGCATAACAGTGCCGCCTACTGATGACGTCAGTGGCGCACCCGATGGCATGTCACCGCCTTCTCCCATCGATGCCTCCACATCGCGGCGCATGCGCAATAGCTGCAGCAAGCTTGTTTGCCGCCATATTGAGTAAGGGAATCCGAGCAGAAGAGAAATAATCGTAAGATCTGTCGCTTGCTACCCTCCTCGTTCTCCATATTCAGTTGTTGTGGTTGAATCCCACCATAACGCAGGGTGGATGAGTGACCATCTTTTCCAAAATGGTATACCCTACTCCACTAATCACCCCAATACCAGCGGCACGTCAGTGTCGTCAGTATTGTAGGATCTTATTCTGCTAGAACATACAACTGTGAGGGTACTCCTCATATAACTGAACGATTTAGGACAAGCGGCAGTATGTACCTACTACAGGAAAATATAAATTGCTCATTCCCAATTTTAAAAAAAAACATCTTATCGGGACATACGCTTGGAAACCAGAGAAAAAAACTATATATGTCTCAGCATAGTTATTTTTTCGTGGGCTCATCAGCCACCAATCAGGTTCATCAGTTTTCTAAGGTGCCTTCTGTGCAGGTGTATCTTGAAGATGTGGGTAGGATCACACTGGTTTCGTTTGATGTCATATCCTTGTATACCTCTATTGATCACAAAAAGGGTATAGCTGCGGTACAAGGTATGTTGGATATGTCATCAATGACACCGGAGGCTTGCGCCTTTGTTGTCTCGCTTCTTACTATTGTATTAGAATGCAACTATTTCCTTTTACAGGACACATACTATGTCCAGAAACGTGGCGTGGCGATGGGGTCCAACGTGGCCCCAACGTACGCCAATATTTTTATGCGCAGATTTGAGGAAGATGTCGTCTATGTGTCCCACCATGCCCAATACATCTTGGGGTGGTGGCGATACATAGACGACATCTTCCTCATCTGGACAGGAACCGAACAACAGTTGTTGGATTTCCATGAGTACCTTAATGGTGCGGATAGTGAGCTACAGTTCACGGTGACTTACTCTGATACCTCAGTTCAGTTCCTTGATACTAATGTCGTGGTCACGAATGGAGTGTTATCTACATCATTATACACTAAACCCACTGACAGGAATGTGATGCTGAGGTACGAAAGTTGTCATCCACGCAGTATGGTAAAGCATTTGCCATACTCACAATTTCTAAGAGCTAGGCGAATTGTAGCAGATAATGAAGCCCTAGAAAGTACGGTTGACAGCATGGTTGTCAAATTTAAACAACGGGGATATCCGGAGAAACTGCTCATGCAGCAGAGACAAAAAGCGCTGGCTGTGGATAGGGATTCCCTATTGCAGGGTAAGGATAACAGGAAGATACAGAAAAGGATTACGTTTGTATCCACCTATTCAGAATACAGCGGCGCTATTAATAAAATCCTGAAAAGACACTGGCCAATACTTGGTAGTTGCTTAAAAACAGTACCAGAATTTGGAACATCTCCCCTATGTGCCTACCGTAGGTGTAAAAACATAAGAGACCAAGTGGTGAGAGCGGACGTGGGACCTCGATCTGTTGTCAGGCAGACCAAGTTGGCACCATCGGGCACGGGCTGTTTCCCGTGCCTGCATTGTGTGAACTGTAGCCTGATCTGTAGATCTAGGACTTTCACGCATCCTGACACGGGACAAATATACCCCATCAAGTTTCACCTAACATGTGACTCCTCATTTGTGGTCTATGTCCTATCCTGTCCATGCCAACTCCTATATGTAGGCGAAACCTCCACAGATTTTAAAACTAGGCTCAATAATCACCGTTACACAATCAGAAAGGGACGCAAAGATCTGCCAGTGCCCAGACATTTTGGGTTACTGGGACATAAAGAAAAAGATCTTAGATGTTGGATCCTGGATCAAGTTCCAATGCCACGGAGGGGTGGAGATCGGGTATCTCTACTCAAAAAAAGAGAAATGCATTGGATTCAGACATTACAAAGTCTGCATCCTAAAGGTTTAAACATTGATTATAGATATGGTGGAGGACTGTGAGGAGGTCATTTTGCCATTACAAAGTCTGCATCCTAAAGGTTTAAACATTGATTATAGATATGGTGGAGGACTGTGAGGAGGTCATTTTGCCCCTGTGTTTCATTGATGTGGGTTCCAAAATACCTTCTGCGGTTGACAGATTCATTGGTTTAAAAAAGAATAAGAAAAAATGTAAACACATAATTATGAGTAACTAATTGATTTTAATGTAATGGGTAACTTTACTATTTTATGATACTGACACTTTCATATTATCTTCCTAGATACACCTGCAAAGAAGGCACCTTAGAAAACTGATGAACCTGATTGGTGGATGATGAGCCCACAAAAAAATAACTATGCTGAGACATATATAGTTTTTTCCTCTGGTTTCCAAGCGTATGTCCCGCCAAGATGTTTTTTTTAAAAATTGGGAATGAGCAATTTATATTTTCCTGTAGTAGGTACATACTGCCGCTTGTCCTAAATCGTTCAGTTATATGAGGAGTACCCTCACAGTTGTATGTTCTAGCAGGATAAGATCCTACAATACTGACGACACTGACGTGCCGCTGGTGTTGGGGTGATTAGTGGAGTAGGGTATACCATTTTGGAAAAGATGGTCACTCATCCACCCTGCGTTATGGTGGGATTCAACCACAACAACTGAATATGGAGAACGAGGAGGGTAGCAAGCGACAGATCTTACGATTATTTCTCTTCTGCTCGGATTCCCTTACTCAATATGGCGGCAAACAAGCTTGCTGCAGCTATTGCGCATGCGCCGCGATGTGGAGGCATCGATGGGAGAAGGCGGTGACATGCCATCGGGTGCGCCACTGACGTCATCAGTAGGCGGCACTGTTATGCATCAGTCGGTCTTCCGGGATGATGTGTATGGATTGGGACATGCGCACTGGTCTCCTGAGAACGCGCGGATCAGCGCTATTGTATATGTGGGCGACAGCATTACCCCAGGTAGTAAATCATCAGTCTTCCCTATTTGCACATGTGCACTATTATAGTTGATGCATGAATGATATATTGATGAGCTACAGATGTAACCAATTATATGTCTTATGGTATTTTTACATGTAATCTACTGTATCTTGGAAACCTTTTGTATGTAATGCACTAGTCACTTTAATAATCATGACCATTATGCGGTTTTTGCACATATTTGTACATTGTATGTATGTATTACTTTTAATGCATCAATTATGTTGTTTGATTGTATGTATTTGACACACCTTTATATACCTGCTATTTACTGTTCACCAATGCTTGAGAAAGGCTCATGCTTGAGCCGAAACGTCGCTTTTGCCACCAAATGGGTGAATAAAACACATTTTCTGAAGAGTCGCTTGGAGTGCAGTCCGATTTTTGTCTTCTATAAGTGGGTAAGCACCTTTTACCGTACTTGGACATTGCACCCGTCTATTTTTCCATACTTCTCAGGGTGGTGCTGCCAGTGGTTTTTTACTATATATATATATATATATATATATATTATGCGGAACAGCACCTCCAGAGACAATCGCAGGTGCAAGCTACCAAGCAACAATGTAGAAAAACAAAAAAAGTTGCAGCACACTACTAAATGCACTAAGGATGGGTCAACAGGTGAATGTGTGAACAGGGTCACATACATGACGCCAATACTTACTATTAATCAGGGAAGAAGCTCTTAGCGCATATTATTGATCAAAAATATGTCGGTGCCCATCTACCAGACGTCAAGGTAGCTTCTCATCAGATGGGACCTACTCTAACACAGAGTGTCCAGCTCCATTGTTACTCTGATTAAAAGCACCATGGGGGTGGGCGGGGAGTGCTAAGTTCCAAAGAGGATGCCTATTCCTCTATTATATATACATACAAAAAAGCGGAACAGCACCTCCAGAGATAATCGCAGGTGCAGGCTACCAAGCAACAATGTAGAAAAACAAAAAAAGTAGCAGCACACTACTAAATGCACTAAGAATTTTGTATTTGACCCTGTTCACACATTCACCTGTTCACCCATCCTTAGTGCATTTAGTAGTGTGCTGCTACTTTTTTGTTTTTCTACATTGTTGCTTGGTAGCTTGCACCTGCGATTGTCTCTGGAGGTGCTGTTCCGCTTATCTGTTTGCAGATCTGATCTTGAAATATGAAAACATTGTGGGTAAGAATGAACTCTATGCCTTTGATGATGAAGGATTTCTGCTGTATGGGCATTTCTCAGTCATTGTCCAGAAAGGTAGATATACACTTTAACCCTAGGTCATGGGATATATTAGTGTAGAGAGCTGACACGTCTAGGGTTAGCCAGAAATAACTGTCCTTCCATTGTATGTCTTATAGTGATGTTATTAGGGATTTAGAGTCTCTTAGATACGATTTTAAATTAAGGACATGTTTTGGGAGATGTATGTCAATGTAGTGAGAGAGATTTCTGGGGAGAGAAGAAACCCCAGAAATAATAGGTCTGCCGGGGGAATTCTTTATGCCCTTGTGAATTTTAGGGAGGTTGTAGAAGGTAGCTAAAGTTGCATTTTTCACAAGTACATATTCTTTCTCCTTTTTGCTTAAGATGGCTTCTGCTGAATTTATTAGTCTACTGAATTCTTCTCTATCCTGTGTTGATGGGTCATAGGGGAAGGGTAGGTAGTAGTTTTTATCTGATAGTATAGTTAGAGCTTCTTTTATATATTCTTCTCTATTTTGAATAACGATATCACCCCCTTTGTGTTTGATTGTAAACCTTTAAGGGCCGCATTTTCAAATGGTTTGAGATTGTGTTTTTGGGGGGCTTGTTGGTTAATCGGTCTAAAGTCGTTGGAGACTAGAGAATAGAATGTATCCAAAAAATTGCAGATTGAGTGTGGTCATATTCCAAGACCGCGATATGGGGGACCGTGATGGGGACGCGCTTCGCGCCAAGTTTCGCCGATGTTTTTATGGGAGTCTTCGAGGAAACCTTCATATACGAAACAAAATTCTGGTCCGAAAACATTATTTACTTCAGAAGATACATCGACAACCTAATTTTTATTTGGAATGGCGACCAAGCAACAATAGAGGATTTCATTTCCCATCAAGAAACATCATTATGGGCGCTAGGGAAAAAGCAGCCGGACACAATTAGAATGTCTCGCTCCAGCACAAGAACAAAGGGAAAATACTGATATTAGTTCCTATTGCTACAATTTTGTCACAACATATAATCAGAATCATAGTGCTTTTAAAAGCTGCCTTGGGGAAACATTGGCATATCCTAAAAAGGATCCTGTAGTCAGTCAGATTATCCCAGGGACAGGAGCGTAACTAGAAGTGCCTGGGCCCCACAGCAAATTTTGATGTAATGTCCTTAAAACAAGTCAAAATGAGGCTCAGTAGTGTGTGTGGCCTTTACGTGCCTGTATGACCTCCCTACAACGCCTGTGCATGCTCCTGATGAGGTGGCGGACGGTCTCCTAAGGGATCTCCTCCCAGACCTGGACTAAAGCATCTGCCAACTCCTGGACAGTCTGTGGTGCAACGTGACGTTGGTGGATAGAGCGAGACATGATGTCCCAGATGTGCTCAATTGGATTCAGGTCTGGGGAACGGGCGGGCCAGTCCATAGCATCAATGCCTTGGTCTTGCAGGAACTGCTGACACACTCCAGCCACATGAGGTCTAGCATTGTCTTGCATTAGGAGGAACCCAGGGCCAACCGCACCAGCATATGGTCTCACAAGGGGTCTGAGGATCTCATCTCGGTACCTAATGGCAGTCAGGCTACCTCTGGAGAGCACATGGAGGGCTGTGCGGCCCTCCAAAGAAATGCCACCCCACACCATTACTGACCCAATGCCAAACCGGGCATGCTGGAGGATGTTGCAGGCAGCAGAACGTTCTCCACGGCGTCTCCAGACTCTGTCACGTCTGTCACATGTGCTCAGTGTGAACCTGCTTTCATCTGTGAAGAGCACAGGCCGCCAGTGGCGAATTTGCCAATCTTGGTGTTCTCTGGCAAATGCCAAACGTCCTGCACGGTGTTGGGCTGTAAGCACAACCCCCACCTGTGGACGTCGGGCCCTCATATCACCCTCATGGAGTTTGTTTCTGACCGTTTGAGCAGACACATGCACATTTGTGGCCTGCTGGAGGTCATTTTGCTGGGCTCTGGCAGTGCTCCTCGTGTTCCTCCTTGCACAAAGGCGGAGGTAGCGGTCCTGCTGCTGGGTTGTTGCCCTCCTACGGCCTCCTCCACGTCTCCCGATGTACTGGCCTGTCTCCTGGTAGCGCCTCCATGCTCTGGACACTACGCTGACAGACACAGCAAACCTTCTTGCCACAGCTCGCATTGATGTGCCATCCTGGATAAGCTTCACTACCTGAGCCACTTGTGTGGGTTGTAGACTCCGTCTCATGCTACTATTAGAGTGAAAGCACCGCCAGCATTCAAAAGTGACCAAAACATCAGCCAGGAAGCATAGGAACTGAGAAGTGGTCTGTGATCACCACCTGCAGAACCACTCCTTTATTGGGGGTGTCTTGCTAATTGCCTATAATTTCCACCTGTTGTCTATCCCATTTGCGCAACAGCATGTGAAATTGATTGTCACTCAGTGTTGCTTCCTAAGTGGACAGTTTGATTTCACAGAAGTGTGATTGACTTGGAGTTACATTGTGTTGTTTAAGTGTTCCCTTTATTTTTTTGAGCAGTGTACTATTTTTACCCCCACCTGTCCTTTTTATTTTTGATAAAAATAATTTTTATTTATATGCAAATTACCTTCCTAACGTGCCCAAAGGGCTGTCCCTCCAGCCGTTTGTGCCCAGCTGCTTCCATTATCGCCAAGCCCAGCGCCTTCCCACTATTAATTATTCACTGCTGTCCTTGTCTTTTTTTCTAAGTGTGCCATAGTCTCGCGCATGCGCCGATGTTTCTCACGTGCGGTGTCCTGTCAGCAGCCTCAAGTAATGTAATCGCGCATGCGCCAGAAAGCGGAGTAAGCTGGCGCTTGCGTGATTACACTACTTGAGGCTGCTGCCAGGACACCGCATGGGCCCGGACGTGAGTAACATCAGCGCATGCGCGAGACTACGGCGCACTTAGAAAAAAAAAAAGACGAGGACAGCAGTGAATAATTAACAGTGACCCCCCGTCTTACTTACGGAAGAGCAAAAACATTGAAAAATATTCTGGCACCTAGCAAATTAAGATCGGCCCAAAACTCTGCTAATGACCAGGGTACCAGGGCCCCTAAAGGCAGTTTTAAATGCGGTCACCGAAAATGCTTGTGCTGCACTATTATTCACCAAAGATCATCCTTCCATAGCCGAACTACTGGTGAATCCTTCCTAATTTCACACCATCTAAACTGTAATTCTACTCCCGTCATAAACCTACTTGAATGCCCGTGTTATTTGCAATACATAGGTCGCACTGTCCAGACATTGCGGAACAGATTCAACAAACATCGATCTAATATTAAGAAAAAATATCTAAAACATAGCATGTCTAGACGTACGGCCGAACATCATGAGGGCAGCTCTGTTGGCTTTTCTGTGACACCAATCGAACAAATCCCGATTCATCTCCAAAACAACATCCAGTACATCAGACGTCGCAAGATGTATTGGATTTTTAAACTAAATAGCCTCAACCCCTACGGTCTCAATGAGGCCTTTGAAATTAATTTAGAAAGCCAAAACACCCGATGCCCTCTATTCTCCATTACACTCACGATTGGAAATAACTATACAGTAGGATACTAAGAAGAATTTATATATTTTTATCTTTTATCTTCTAACTTCGGTTTTAGGGTACATTCACACGACCGTATGTGTTTTGCGGTCCGCAAATTGCGGATCCGCAAAACACGGATACCGGCTGTGTGAATGTAGCCGACCCTATGATAGGAATGCCTATTCTTGTCCGCGATTGTCCGGATAGGACATGCTCTATCTTTTTTGCGGGGCCGCGGAACGGATCTACGGATGCGGACAGCACATTGTGTGCTGTCCGCATCTTTTGCGGCCCCATTGAAATAAATGGGTCCGCACCCGTTCCGCAAAATTGCGGAACGGATACGGAGCCAAAAATACGGTCGTGTGAATGTAGCCTAACCCATATTATCAATGCGATTATAATCTTAGTTATTTAATGTTTTATTTTTTCTAAAGGTTTGTTTTAGTACTAATATTCAATTCATACCATTTTATGCTGTGTATTTATGTATCTGCAATATCAAGCTAAGTCCTAGGCCATCATGTTAAAGCCACTCCAGAGCACGATCTTCCAGATCTGGGGCTCACAACCACATTGGCATCTCCGTTCCTAAGACAACGAGTCACGTGACCGCAATGTTGTGATCACGTGACCACCACGTCACCCGCAGACGCACTCACCCACCGCCGCCGCCAGTGTCTGATCGACAACTGCGTGTGCGTCAACCCGCGGACGGCAACTCGTAGTGGCTGGCTCCTCTCCCCGCCCTCTAACACGGGAGGGTGTCAGCCACTGGAGGATTTCCTCTCCCTGCCCTTCGGCCTACGTCATTAACATTCAGGTCATGTGACCACTTATCTTGCGGTCACGTGACGGACGTGTTTATGAACATAAAGAATGACGTGTTTTATTATTTATAATGCTCTGTGAGGGGTAGCTTTATTTCAGGGGATCATCCTCACAGATACAGCTTCAGAACACCAGGTTTCAGGTCCAAACAGTGCATTTATTATGGCACTCCAGCAAAAACAAAACAATAAACACTTGCCCGTCCAGGCTCTAACTAAACACAATATTCCTGACTCACCTAAGTCACCGTTCACACCCTGTGATCACATGCGGCTTTCTCAGCCAATGTCCCGTAGCCTACTGGCTGTACAGAACACAGTAAACCCACTGTCTCCAGTCCAGTGTCTCTTGTGGGGGATTGGGGCTCAGTAGTCCGCCTGACTATGGCCCTGCGACCCTCCCAGGCGTCACTTTGTCCCCCAACTCCAGGCTATCTCCCAGCCTTGTGGTCCCTCAGCCTTGCCCAGATGAGACCACACTGACAGAGCCTCCAGGCTAGGGTTGCCACCCGTCCGAGATTGACCCGGACAGTCCGGGTTTGTAATCCTGTGTCCGGGTACAAGCCTTTCTCAGACCCGGACACAGGATTATTCATTCAAAGTAAACTGCAGTGTGTGTGGACGGACGTCCGACCGAGACTCCGTCGATCCGATCACATATTTAAGCTGTCACTCACTGCGGCCGGGTGATCAGCTGAGCGCAGCGCTCCCGAGCCTCCCTCCTCCCTCCTCTAGTCTACACACTACAGTGATGCCAGGCAGCTCTGTGTTCACTCACTGTTCAGTCTCCGGACTCCTCGCTCCTCCTCTGCCTCCCAGTCCCTCCCTCCTTCTCTCTGATAAGGAAGTCAGGTCCACAGGAAGTGACATCAGAGAGAGAGGCAGGGAGGGAGAATTGAAATCATTCTTCTTCAAACTCCACCCCAGCTCCACCCCAGCTCCAGCCCAGCTCCAGCCCAGCAGCCTGCCCAAGTAGTGCCCACTGTGCCCTGCCTGCAGAGTGGTTTTTCAACCTGTGTGTGACCAAGACAGTCCTGACACCTGTCCTAGATAGGCACTTCTAAAAAGGTATATAAAACAATTTGAAGTGTGTAATGTAACAGTGTTTAAAGGGTTTCTACCACCAGAAATACTGTTATGTAGCTGACTGATATAGCGATGCGCTAATGTCAGCACTACATAACAGTATGTTTCTAACGTTAGTCCCTGCAGCCGTTTTTGCTAAAAAAGCACTTTTATTATATGCTAATGAGCCTCTAGGTGCTATGTGGGTGTAAAATCAGCACCTAGAGGCTCCGTCCACTCACGCTTTATCCCGCCCAGGTCCAGTGTTCTGCCCGCCCCGCTCCTCTTGATTGATGCCACTGTTCGCAGCAGCGTTGACAAAATCCCGCGCCTGTGCCGTTCACTATGTCTTCGGCGCAGGCAGTGAAGGCCGCTCTCCTGGTGCCGACTTCCTCACTGTGACGTAGTCGGCGCAATCGCAGTGAGGAATCTGGCACCAGGATCGCATTATTCACTCACTGCGCCTGCGCCGAAGACAGAAGTGAACGGCGCAGGCGCGGGATTTTGCCATCGATGCAGGGAACAGTGGCATCAATCAAGAGGAGCGGGGCGGGCACAACACTGGACCTAGGCCGGATAATGGGTGAGTGGACGGAGCCTCTAGGTGCTGATTTTATGCCCACATAGCACCTAGAGGCTCATTAGCATATAATAAAAGTGCTTTTTTTTTTAGCAAAAACGGCTGCATGGACTAACGTTAGAAACATACTGTTATGTAGTGCTGACATTAGCGCATCGCAAATCTCAGTCAGCTACATAACAGTATTTCTGGTGGTAGAAACCATTTAAACAGGTTTCTGAATCTGTCAATCATCAGAAAAAACGTTACGTTATGTAGCTGACTGACATTAGCGATGGGCTGATGTCAGTCAGCTACATAATAGTGTGTTTTATAACTCCCTGCCTGTCGCCGTTCTCTTAAAATAAAGATTTATAATATGCTAATGAGCCTCTTCAGGGGCGTAACGATCGCGGTGAGACAGCGACCAGGGGTGGAGGTGGAACATGGGCGTGGCTGGAGGCGGGACATGGGTGGGGCCTGGAAGGGGGCCCTCTCTCCCTTCTGTTCGGGTTTGGCTTGAAGAAAAGGTGGCAACCCTACTCCAGGCCTCTGTCACAGGTAACACTCTCTTCTCTGACTGACAGTCTGGGCTGTGTTGTTATCCCCAGACTGATTGTACACCTGGTGGAATAGGGGTGTGGACCGCACTATCCAACCCTTCCTTGCCAGTCACCTCTGTGAGATCTGTCACTATCTCACAGCTCGTTTTTAACCAAACATGAATGTGACCATGTATCTATGAATAACTGAACCCACTCCACACTGGCACTTGCGATTTTACTCACAAGATCGATCCTGCCTTTTGGATCACACCTGGGGGAGCCCCTCCCCCAGGGGGCGGCCCACAGATGCTTCTTTTTGGCTTTTTTTGTGTGTCTTTTATCTATAAATGCATACCTATGTATTGTATTTACTGTATTATTGTGAAATCTCCGAAACGCATTGTTTCAATTAAAAAGAAGAATTCATATATTAAGACAGTCTCCCCCGGTGATTTTGCGCCGAAGCAGAACCTACTTTCCACTGCCAGTATCCTTTGGGGGACTGGACATCCTATCCAAAAGACAACTCAATCTGCGGCTGCAGTCCCGGCGTAAAGGTCTAAAATATATACAAGTTTACAGTAGGGTTGTGCCTATATTAGCACAACCCCATAAGATGAGCCTCCAAACTCCTCACTTCCTTCTTTTATTTGTATGAACATACTACCCTATTGTGCGCCCCTTTCTCTCCTTTCCTTTATTCCCCCTTTCCTTTATACTTCTGGCACTCCTTCCCTGGACCGGAAAAAAGGTGTGCTGCCCTGGTTTTGATAGATGGAGAGATATATATATATATATATATATATATATATATATATATATATATATATATAATGATTCAATTGCCCTGAAAATGTATATATAGCACTCTCTATTCTGCAAGGACTATGAATTCCTACGATTTCCTACAAACTTGACCGCAGTAGTAAACAAAATAAGAAAAAAACGCAGCACATCCAAATGGTGAAAAATGTGTGGTCCTTTATTCACCCATGCAACGTTTCAGTCCGCTTGCTGGCTTCAAAACGGTCCCAACAAGCGGACTGAAACATTGCATGGGTGAATAAAGGACCACACAATTTTCAGCACTTGGATGTGCTGCGGTTTTTTCTTATTTTGAGCACAGCATACAACCTCAGTCAGACCATACACTTTGATAAGTGCAGTTCTCTTCTGTGAACAGCAGGACACTTGGGTTCGGTTGCAAGGTAGCACTTGGAACCGAAACTGAGTTTGGTAAAAGGTTTTTAACAGTAGAAATTAATTTCTGAAGTTATTACCCAAAGTCTTGCGAGACTTCATGAAGTAATAACTTCGCCTCATAGGAGCCAATACATTCTAATACTGTACGGAGCGCTCGCTCCGTACAGTATTCTAACGAAGTTATATGCAAAGTTTTTATTGTTTTGAATGTATGGTATGTATGAGTTTTTGCTTACTTTTTCGTCAATTGTTTTGGGAGGTGAAGGGACCAAAAAACGTCAATTCGGGCATTTTGATTTTTCTTTCCTTTAAGGAAGTTACCGTATGGAATAAATACGTTTATATTTTAATAATTTGGGCATTATTAGATATGGTAATACCAGTGATGTTGATATTTAATTTTTGTTTTTGTATTTGTAAAATAGGCAGATGGTATGACTTGAACTGTTAATTTAGTTTTATTCAGATTTTTTAAAACATATAAAACTTTTTTTTAGTCCTCCCAGGGGGTTTGAACATGCAATAATTAGATCGCTTATACCATAGACCGCAATCAAATACTATTGCAGTCTACAGCAATAGTGCTATGTTCCTGTTAAGCCCTAACTGCAGGACTTAATAAGACCCTTACCATGACAGGCCTGAAAGCCTTCACAAAGCTGATGGATGCCATAGTAACCAAACAGCTCTCAAAATCCCTCCCTCTAAATGACTGCTCACATAATGTGGTCACAATTGACCATGGCATCTGAGGTGCTAAATGTACGTGATCAGGGTTATCTCAGATTATGGGCACTGCTGGCAGGTGTCTGCTGCGTATAACAGGAGCTGGTTCTGGACCCTTTTCAAAGACCATACATGTGTGGCAGATGTCGCAAAGGGGTTGATTAGTGAGGTGGCAAATAACATAGAACCTTATAGGGGCTTATAGTCTTATCTTTTAGGCAATAGCAAACTGATTATGCTTAAGGTTACCTATCACAGTGACATATTAGAGACTTTGATTGTTGGGAGTCCAGGTGCTGGGACAAAGAGGCAGAATGGCTCAGCTGAGTGCTGGGCCTTTTTGTTTCTTTTTGTTTCTACTGAACTCTCCTCAGACAGCCAAACTTGGAAATATAGATTTATAGAAAACCTATAGGCCTTTGAGGAGAGCCAAGCAGGAACGAAGGGGCTGAAGTGTTCAGCTAAGTGCTTCTGCCCCTTGGACTTCCACCAATCCAAATTTCTGACAGGTGTCGGTAGTCAAGGTCAGTTATTAACATCAGGTTTAAGGTATCTTAATCAAATGTCAAAATCAGATACCAGAGTCAGATGTCAGAGTCAAGTATCCAATTCAGGTATCAGAATCAGATTCAGAAACAGGTATCAAAATCAGATATCACAATCAGAGTCAAGTACATTTTAAAGTCAGTTTGCATTGTGGGGCAGATTTAGTTATATATAGACAGTATAAACCTGACAGAATAAAGATGAGCCACATTTATCCAAGTGGCTCACACTGGATGGTAAATTTGATGCATCTTTAGACACTTTTGTGTAACTTTACACTGAAGCGGATTTAGCATTTCTGGGGCCCCAATAAAAGTTACTTCTGGGGAGTTATGTCACACCGCCAAGCTGCAGCCCTATTGTACGGCTAAGCCTCACTCTCAGCTGAGCGGCGCAGCCTGGGCACTTCTGTTATTGCCCTACAGCTAAGAAGGAACCAACTGGCTGCACAGGTGGTATTCTACCCCTGGTTTAGTCATTTTTCTTTAGCCAACCACTTGTGGACAGCAAGGGGCCAAGCTTTTGCTTGATTTGCATGGTATATAATCCGCCCTTGACTTTACACTGCCTATTAGTTGGCTTACATTATACCGTTTCACATCTTTTCCATACATCATAAATACGGTGCAGAGCATGTATGCCAGTTTTTTGGTGCAAGTGAGGCCACAATTCCTACGCATCTAGCTTATTAAATCTTTCCCAATGTGTTATTCATAACAATAAAATGACAGAATTAGCAGATTTGAGTTTATGGGATTATTATGGGTTGTTTGGCAGTGCATTCTACTCGGCAGGTAAGGCCTATGTCACATCAGTGGCGGATCCAGAGCCTGGTCTCGAGAGGGGCACTTCCAGATTATTTTCTGTCCGCCGCCACAAAACAATGGTGCTTATAGAACAGACTACACAGTGTAGAGGTATACTGTATATTGTGTGGCACAGTGTGTATTGTGTATAACAAACATATTCCACATGAAAACTTACAATTACTTGGCTTGGCCCTTGGGGATCTCGGACACCACTTCAACACTTTGAGCGGGGGGATCGGCGGAGCTGATGTGTTTTATCCTAATGAGAAAGATTTCATAATAAGGATTTGGAGAAGGGGCAGAGGGATAGCAGAGCAGGGAGAGGCTGGTGCTGCTACTAGGGAGCTCATACCATGGGGGAGTAATAAAGCCCACCATAATGCCCCCCCCAGTAGTAATAATTCACCTTATAATGTGCAAAACATACCCCCTTGTAATGCCCCAGGTGAGCTAATGTCCCCATAGTGCCCCCATAATGTGCCAGAATAAAATACCCCTATATAGTGCTCCCAGTAAATGCCCCCATAGTGCTCCACACCCTCCTTCCTCCTAGTGCCCCCCATAATGTACCAGTATAAAATGCTCCAGTAGATGCCCTCAGTGTCCCCCATAATTTGCAAGTATAAAATACCCCTTCTTAGTGCCCCCCGTAGATGACCCCATAGTACTCCTCTCCCCCCTTCCCCATAGTACCCACCATATTGTGTCCAGTATAAAATTGTACTGTACAGAGCCCCCCATATAAAATACCCCTTCTTTGTGGCCTCAGTAGATGCCCCTATAGTGCCCCCAATAATGTTCCAGTAACAAGAGCAACCCCCCAATCATGTGCCAGTAATAACGCCCCCCCATGTGCCAGTAATAACACCCCCCCATGTGCCAGTAATAACAGCCCCCCATGTGCCAGTAATAACAGCCCCCCCCCATGTGCCAGTAATAACAGCCCCCCCATGTGCCAGTAATAACAGCCCCCCCATGTGCCAGCAATAACAGCCCCCCCATGTGCCAGCAATAACAGCCCCCCATGTGCCAGCAATAACAGCCCCCCCATGTGCCAGCAATAACAGCCCCCCCCATGTGCCAGCAATAACAGCCCCCCCATGTGCCAGTATTAATAACAGCCCCCCATGTGCCAGCAATAACAAGGCCCCCAATAATGTTCCACTAACAAGAGCAACCCCCCAACCATGTGCTAGTAATAACAGCCCCCCCATGTGCCAGCAATAACAAGGCCCCCAATAATGTTCCAGTAACAAGAGCAACCCCCAATCATGTGCCAGTAATAACAGCCCCCCCCAATCATGTGCCAGTAATAACAGCCCCCCCCAATCATGTGCCAGTAATAACAGCCCCCCCAATCATGTGCCAGTAATAACAGCCCCCCCCAATCATGTGCCAGCAATAACAGCCCCCCAATCATGTGCCAGCAATAACAGCCCCCCCCATGTGCCAGCAATAACAGCCCCCCCATGTGCCAGCAATAACAGCCCCCCATGTGCCAGCAATAACAAGGCCCCCAATAATGTTCCAGTAACAAGAGCAACCCCCCCATGTGCCAGTAATAACAGCCCCCCATGTGCCAGTAATAACAGCCCCCCATGTGCCAGTAATAACAGCCCCCCATGTGCCAGTAATAACAGCCCCCCCATGTGCCAGCAATAACAGCCCCCCCATGTGCCAGCAATAACAGCCCCCCCATGTGCCAGCAATAACAGCCCCCCCATGTGCCAGCAATAACAGCCCCCCCATGTGCCAGCAATAACAGCCCCCCCATGTGCCAGCAATAACAGCCCCCCATGTGCCAGCAATAACAGCCCCCCCATGTGCCAGCAATAACAAGGCCCCCAATAATGTTCCAGTAATAACAAGCCCCCCCATGTGCCAGTAATAACAGCCCCCCATGTGCCAGTAATAACAGCCCCCCCCCATGTGCCAGTAATAACAGCCCCCCCATGTGCCAGTAATAACAGCCCCCTCCATGTGCCAGCAATAACAGCCCCCTCCATGTGCCAGCAATAACAGCCCCCCCCCATGTGCCAGCAATAACAGCCCCCCCCATGTGCCAGCAATAACAGCCCCCCATGTGCCAGCAATAACAAGGCCCCCAATAATCTTCCAGTAACAAGAGCAACCCCCCAAATCATGTGCCAGTAATAACAGCCCCCCCATGTGCCAGTAAAAGTATTGTGTGTGTATATATATATAGGGAACACACTAATAACACATCCTAGATCTGAATTAATTAAATATTCTTCTGAAATACTTTGTTCTTTACATAGTTGAATGTGCTGACAACAAAATCACACACAAAAAAAAAATGGAAATCAAATTTTTTAACCCATGGAGGTCTGGATTTGGAGTCACCCTCAAAATTAAAATGGAAAAACACACTACAGGCTGATCCAACTTTGATGTAATGTCCTTAAAACAAGTCAAAATGAGGCTCAGTAGTGTGTGTGGCCTCCACGTGCCTGTATGACCTCCCTACAATGCCTGTGCATGCTCCTGATGAGGTGGCAGACGGTCTCCGGAGGGATCTCCTCCCAGACCTGGACTAAAGCATCTGCCAACTCCTGGACAGTCTGTGGTGCAACGTGACGTTGGTGGATAGAGCAAGACGTGATGTCCCAGATGTGCTCAATTGGATTCAGGTCTGGGGAACGGGCGGGCCAGTCCATAGCATCAATGCCTTCGTCTTGCAGGAACTGCTGACACACTCCAGCCACATGAGGTCTAGCATTGTCTTGCATTAGGAGGAACCCAGGGCCAACCGCACCAGCATATGGTTTCACAAGGGGTCTGAGGATCTCATCTCGGTACCTAATGGCAGTCAGGCTACCTCTGGCGAGCACATGGAGGGCTGTGCGGCCCTCCAAAGAAATGCCACCCCACACCATTACTGACCCAATGCCAAACCGGTCATGCTGGAGGATGTTGCAGGCAGCAGAACGTTCTCCACGGCATCTCCAGACTCTGTCACGTCTGTCACATGTGCTCAGTGTGAACCTGCTTTCATCTGTGAAGAGCACAGGGCGCCAGTGGCGAATTTGCCAATCTTGGTGTTTTCTGGCAAATGCCAAACGTCCTGCACGGTGTTGGGCTGTAAGCACAACCCCCACCAGTGGACGTCG
The DNA here is from genome assembly GCF_905171765.1 of Bufo bufo. Classification (NCBI taxonomy): domain Eukaryota; kingdom Metazoa; phylum Chordata; class Amphibia; order Anura; family Bufonidae; genus Bufo; species Bufo bufo. The sequence continues at coordinate 331,786,837 of NC_053394.1, read as the reverse complement.
GACCCTCATATCACCCTCATGGAGTTTGTTTCTGACCGTTTGAGCAGACACATGCACATTTGTGGCCTGCTGGAGGTCATTTTGCAGGGCTCTGGCAGTGCTCCTCCTGTTCCTCCTTGCACAAAGGCGGAGGTAGCGGTCCTGCTGCTGGGTTGTTGCCCTCCTACGGCCTCCTCCACGTCTCCTGATGTACTGGCATGTCTCCTGGTAGCGCCTCCATGCTCTAGACACTACGCTGACAGACACAGCAAACCTTCTTGCCACAGCTCGCATTGATGTGCCATCCTGGATAAGCTTCACTACCTGAGCCACTTGTGTGGGTTGTAGACTCCGTCTCATGCTACCACTAGAGTGAAAGAACCGCCAGCATTCAAAAGTGACCAAAACATCAGCCAGGAAGCATAGGAACTGAGGTGGTCAGGTCACCACCTGCAGAACCACTCCTTTATTGGGGGTGTCTTGCTAATTGCCTATAATTTCCACCTGTTGTCTATTCCATTTGCACAACAGCATGTGAAATTGATTGTCACTCAGTGTTGCTTCCTAAGTGGACAGTTTGATTTCACAGAAGTGTGATTGACTTGGAGTTACATTGTGTTGTTTAAGTGTTCCCTTTATTTTTTTGAGCAGTGTATATAAACAAACACATACTTACCTCCATGTCAGCGATGCGATGCAGGCCTCTTCCGGCCTGTGTCCCGCGCCGTACGGCTCTGGCGGCGCGCCGCCTGCGCCGGCCTCTGATAGGCTGCAGGCACTAGTGCCTTCAGCCTATCAGAGGAAGGGAAAGGGACACGCCTCTGCCTCCCCTGCCTCAGCACAGTAATCTGTATCGCTGTCCTGAGGACGGCGATACAGATGACTATGGAGATGAACGCTTCCATTGTGGAAGCGTTCATCTCCATGTGCCACGCCGCGGCAGCTCGGGGGGGGGGGGGGGCAGTTGCTCCCCCCTGGATCTGCCACTGTGTCATATGGGTAATACAGCTGCATTTCAGGTATCTTAACTCTGAGGACCACAGTCCTATGTCTGTTTTTGGTGAAAAAAAAAGAAAATGTACATTTCCCTCTATTATTCTTGAAGGCTCAGCTATCATGTGCCTGACATACATTTAAGAGATTCCTTAATTCCTTTGAACTGAATTCCTTACATAACTATAGGTAATATGTTCACTGTTTTCCTAAGTCACTTAGAGACTAACCTATTTTTAATAACCTCAAAACCTTCACTTACGAAACCTCGTGTGAAACTCATATCGGAAATGATCTTATAATATTTCTCAGAAGTGGAGAAAAATATTCAAATGTATTGTTAAAATGTCAAACAATTGAAAAGAATTTATAGCAAAGTTGTCCAAGTAAATTCTACTGGTCATCTGCCTCTAGCCCGTTCTCAAAAATCCTTTTTAACAATTATGGATTATTTTCGAGATGATGCCGTACAAATACTAAAATACTACACTTAAAGGTTTTATCTTTCATCTTAAGCATCCTACAACTGTATTTGCTTTTGCAGCAGCTGCTTGGCATTGATCAGTGCTGCATAGCTTACTGGCTACTTAGGCTAGTTTTACACCTCCGGTGTGAATTCCGGCAGACTGTTCTGGCAGACAATGCCGGGAATTGGCAAGACACAAGCCGCAGCATGCGGCCGATTCTCTGCATTGTCTGCTGGAATGTGGCCGCATCCCCTCCAGACCCCATTATACTTAAAGGGGTTGTCCGGGTTCAGAGATAAACCCGGTCATACCTACATTTTCACCCAGGCAGCCCTCTGATGTTAGCATGAAATGCTCCGATGCTCTCCTTTGACCTGCGCTGTATTGTGCAGGGCAAAGGCATTTTATGGAGATCCGGTGACATATCGGGCTCTCTGCAAGGACTCCTAGGCGGAGGCTTCCGACCAACAGTGTGCCCCGGTGACGTCACCGGAAATAATGGGCTGTCCTGCAAAACAGCTAGGGCATCGCTAAAGCCCACCCATCAGAGCCTGTGATGTCATCGGGAACAGGGAGGTTTCCGCCCAGCAGTGTGTTATTATAAACAATAAAAACCCTTGCCCTGCGAGATCCAGCTCAGGGTAAGTGAGAGCATCAGAGCATGAAATGCCTGGTGAAAATGTGGGTATGTCCAGGTTCAGCTCTGAACCTGGACAATCCCTTCAATGGGGCCGGCTGGCATTCCATCTACATTCGGCAGTGCCAGATGCGTGTGAATTCACCGAAGTGAGAAACTAGCCTTACTTAGCTAATTAGCCTCTGTCTTCATCAGCAGTATTCCATTTTGTATGTTGTGGAGACATATTTTGATCATAATTTTCATTTATTTAACTTTTTTTATAATGGTGGTATTCAAATAATTTAAAGTATGTACTCAGTATAAGCTAGGCTTACATCACAGGAATGTGTAATGTATGCATGCCTTTATGCCTTATGCCTCTCTTTTCTACATGGATTTTTTTATTTTATTACATTTTTCAAATATTGTAAGTAAAACCCACTTTATTGATCAGGGGCATTATAAGTAACCACAGGTCCTTATAGCCAACTTTAAACGGCTTTTCTGGGAGTAGAATATTGATGACCTATCCTTAGGATAGGTCATCAATATTTGCTAGGTGAGTGTTAGTGTTGAGCGAATTGAAGTTCACGAAATGGGACTTCGATCCAAATTTCAGGAAAAATATGATTCGCCACGAAGCCGAATTTCCTTGTGCTTCGTGGTAACTAATAAATTTTCCCTACAATAGCGGTAAAAAAAAGTTCATACTCACCTCATCCATTTGCACGCGAAGACTCCGCTGTAGCCATCTTAGTTGGAAGATCCTGCTCGAAATCTCATGCTCTGGTAATGTGTGACGTCACCACAGCAGCCACCGTAATTACGTCATCACACACCACTTGAGATGTCGCGCTGGATTGGATCAGATGGTCAGCAAACTCTTGATGATCAAATGGATGAGGTGAGTATTATATTTTTTTTAACAGATTAACCCCTGGACAGCCCTCAGAGTAGATCTCAGATGGCGTGATCAGTGATGAACCTGGCATCTGAGAGGTTCAATGAATAGGGTCGGCCACCATCGCCATTCCCCGTCATTGCGCCCGCTCTCACAAAGAAATGCAGCTTGTGATTAAGTAATTAGTCACAACGCAAATTTCTTTGTGAAATTCGGCCAAAGCCAGCCAATCTAATTTTGAAAACTTCGCTCATCTTAGTTGAGTGTCTGACAACCTCGTGATCTTCTGTTTGAAGAGGCTTTGGATGTTCAGGTGAGCACTGCAGCCTCTTCACAGCGTACCAAGCACAGGGTTGTGCATTGTATAGTGGCTGTGCTTGTATTACAGTCCAGGCTCATTCACTTGAATGGGGCTCTCAGCTGCACAAAGACGATGTGACCAATGAACATGACTCTCTGGCCTATCTCTTCTAAAAGCTGTTGGTTCGAGTGCCAAGAGTTACAACCTCACTAATCAGATAAGGATCACCTACCCTGCAGAAAGTTCAACAATATTCTACTTCTGAAAAAACCCCTTTAACAGAAAATGTTATCTTGTGAATAATTTTTGTGCCACAGTACAGGGTAAGTCAGCAAATGATGTCACAGTGTAGGAAGAATGCACTCAGTGATGTCATAATACAGGTATATCCCTGCGCATTGGGATGTGCTGACTGACCCTCTTTTTCTTTGCAGTTTGTACTGGAGGTGTGGCTGACACCTGAGTCATGCACTCCTGACCAGCTCGTCTGCCCCATAGGCTGATTTTAATTAGTGTGAGTATATAGCTTAGCCTGCTCTCCCTCATTCACTGGAAGCCATTTGGCACCAGGAGAGATATAGTTGTGGACTCTCATTGCATTCTTTGGTGGCCATTTGGCACCAGGAGTGGTGTGGAGTGGGCCCGGCATGCTTGTTAGTACCTGCATTTCTTGGATATAATGGAGGCCATTTTGGCACCAAAGATGACAGAAATTAAGGCAGGCCCGGCATGCATGTGAAACCTACACTCCCTGAATTGTATGGTGGTCGCCATGGCACATAACAGGTAGAATTTAGTGTTAGGAACCCGTCTTACAGAGAACGCCTTGACGTGTGGCAGACGTGCTCAAATAATTTTGTACAAAATGATTTGCCAAGCATCTCTAATTCATAAGTATAGCACTAACAATTATTATGCATTTTTGTACTTTATTTGGTTTGCAGAGAGCTGTTGCATTGCATGTTTTGTTTTACAGTGTTGTTCATCCCCTGCGCATTGGGATGTGCTGACTGACCCCCTTTTTCTTTACAGTTGACACCTAAATCCACAAGTGCTTGCTAGTGCCAACCTATTGCCATTCAAACAGCCACCATACCTCCGTAACTGGTGCCAGAGAAACTGCACTTTATATTTATTGCTACTGGGTGTGCCACAAATTATATTTCGCACAAAGTAAAGAGATACTGTAGACGTTCACTTCTGACCTGATTCTTCAATCTACGCTTTCAATGCACAGAACCTCAGGGAGCGATGGCCAGAGGGAGTACACCGTCACACATCTCATCAGGGCCACTGCCACTCTCATGATCTGGAGTGGTTCCTCAGGTGCTCGCTGCAGTTACACCCATGAGTCCTGCCATGTGTCTGTTTGCAGGAGTTAGTTCTGGGCATGTTAATTTCATGACTCATAGCTATATAATTTGCTGTCATTCTTATTATTACTATAAAATATCTTAAGTAATCATACTTTGTCTGCAATATTTTTGTTAACCATTGCATGCATTTTCCTAGGACCGTTTAAGACCAAAAAGGGTTAATCCAACTAATAAAATGCGTGCAAGTGTCTGATTCTGTCAGTGTGGTTTCTTACTTTGTAGCACACAGAAAGCTTTAACTTAAACCCCATTATTTGTTCTTGTAAAGAAAACCCACACATTTCCTGTTATAGGAAGAGCAACAAAAGACAAAAAACTTTAAAAATCTCCTTTGACCTTATAACGTTTAGTATTATTCTAGGGTCCCTTTAAATAATAGCAAGCTGTGAGTATCCAGAGAATGCTCAAAGTCCTCCAAGCACGATCTACACTTTTTCCTAGGGGGACTTGCCACTTTAATTTGCACAATTGACCATGTCATCTTACAACTTATTTTATAAATATGCTAATTTTCAGAAAATTGATTTTGAATGGGTACTATAGATATCTGTTCTTAGCATTGTAGGGTGCTTCCAAGGGTCTCCACACCAACCATCTGGTCCATAACATGAAAGTGGTACAGATCAGTCATAACCTTTCTCTGTAGGCTCCATTATTGGTTCTGGCTTACAAATCCTAATCAAAATACTGGCAAAACACTGACCATGTAAAAGTGGCCAAAGGGTCAGTGCTGGTCATTGAGGACATTGTGCAGAAGTTGATGGAACTCTAAACTTTGACATTACTAGCATCAAAATGCCATCTACAGAGGAGGACATACTTGTCATGCACTAAGCAAAACAGATTTTTTTTCTGTATAGGGGATATTGGCATAAGTATCGTTTTTGGGGGCCCTTGGTCCTCTTAATAATCTTTACATGGCCGATGCCGCTTACAAAAAAATCATCATCCTTTGGTGGGTGTTGCAAAGACATCTGTTTAATATTAATTCCCTCAAAGGAGTTGATTAATGTGTTTGCGTAATGACTATATGGCCTCTGCTGAAATTCTGTACCATTTTCTATATTTTATAAAGCATTTTTCCTTCCCAAGTCTTTTGTGATGTTCTCCTGGAGATCCTGTCCATAAAATGGCTGCTGATGGAGGGTCATGTGACCAGGCAAATTACTCTCCTCCAAATAAACTGCTCCTCCCATCTGCACTAGCAGTGTTGGGGGTTGACTGCAGGTGCAGTGTGTTTGGATGCAGAAGGCTGAGTGATTTGTCTGACCCTTCATCAGCGGCCATCTTAAGGACACAACCTCTATGTGGACAGAAGATTTGCCCAACAGGGGGGCATAGCTTATACAATATAGGTGCAGAATATCAACAAAAAGCTTTATTAGTAAGTGCTGTATAATCATTTACATACACATTGGTCAACAGTAGCCAAAAAGTGGTCAACAACCCCTTTAAATATGATGAACACTAGAGACATGAGTGGGGAGGATTTATCATGAGGGCAATATTTTAAGTCAGTTTTGCTTGAGTCTGTGTTGAAGTCAGTTTTGCTGGAGTGAGACTGTGACCTTTTTTGCGACTTTTTAAAAATTCTTAATGATAAATCTGGAGTGAAACTCATTAACATGGCTAACCACGTACATTTTTCCACCCACATTAGAAAACTGGAGTGAGTGGTGTAACAGTGCGAAAAGTCGCAAAATGTTTTCACAAGTGAGTGCAGTCACAACTTTTGGAAGCCAGAATTCTGTAGTGAAGGCATGATAAATCATGACCGTGCTGGTTAAGCTTGAGAGTCCACCATTTGGTCCAAAAGCACATGTCAAGGTTACCACCAAAATATCTCTGACCTAAGATAGATTTTTTTATTATAGAGAAGAAAGCTGCAAACCATCTTGATCCAAACAGACCTCATCCAGGAGCATGTACCTTGGTATTGTACCTACTGATAATTCTCAGTGAAGATTGGGTCTCGATGACTCATAACCCCATAGAAATCACATGACCTCTTCTTTTGGGTAACTGAAACAATGTCACTGATCCCACATGAGGACTGAAACGTACTCATTTTTACCTTTTTTTTTTTTTTTTCACCTACTATGCTTCTAAAATTAGAATGATAAAGGGGGTTTTCATGATTTAGTCATAAATGTATGTTTTCTTTTCTACTGTATGCCATTAAAGTAAGTGTGGAAAATGACCCTTCAACATCAAACTCGAGATCAGGTGTTGATTTCACAACGTACAAACTGAAAACTAAAGCACATTGAAGGAGCAGTACCTTATGGCTATGGCTCAGGCTGACAGTAGCCAAAAAATGGAAATGGAAACATATTTCCCTAGAGCTAGTGAAAACTGAACATTTTCGGTACTAAGGGAATATTAAGGAGGTTCTTATCCCTATTCTACTAAGTTAACCTGCTGAACTATACTGTAGTAATTCAAATATATGCCGAAGGTGTGAGCTGTGTCATGAAAAAATGACCACAGAACACACATCTTTACCATCCAAAATGTTTCCTTCCTCTGTTGCAATCCATTCTCATATCTACCTAAAGGGAACCTGCCAGTTGGTTTAGACCCATAAACCACCACCACATTATTGTGCTCATTAGTAGCTTTAGCATCATGATATTACATGAACTGTATAATATCACATTGTGCAAAAAACATAACTATCTGTGCTGTGTGCAAATTATTGAGAGATTTAATGAAGGAGATTCAGCAGATGTACAGATGAAACTGTGATAAGTATGCAGTGTCTCACTAATATGCTAGTGGAAAGCTGCAAAGGGCTTAAAGATGTGCTTTTATGTGATATAAGCATTTCATGTATTTTTGCTGCACAAGTAGTTATTAGGCCTTAATTACCGTGACTACTGTAGGTGAGGCTGTCGTCACCCTCCCCATGGAGAGGAGGAGTTAGGCAACTAACATCAGCCCTGGGTTGCAGAATACAGTGAAATGTAAGCAAACCAGGTAAAGTGGAGAATAGAGGAAAAGATATGTTTGAGGAGCAGTCTGGTGCTAAGAGGAGGTGCAAGCAGAAGCTCTGTGGAGAAAGACTGCTTAACAAAAGGCTTATGGGCTGCATAGAAGACATTGTCCAGAAAGTGAAAGGTTTCTGACCCTGGATAAGCTTAAAAAAGGCAGAATCCGGATTTGACCCCTATACTACACCTGACTCAGGAAAACCGTAGTGACATGAACTGTGAGTAAGACAACCTGTGAAAAAGGTGAAGAACTTATTCTGACATTAGGGTCTGCCCCCGTGGTTGCATAGAGGAAGTGAGAAGTGTTAAACCCCTATTTCTAGATGCTTATGTTAAAGTCAGCTAGAGAAGTGCAGTGTGAGGAGAATTGCTTTAAAGAGGCATCTTGGCTTAGTAACTATTTCTGCAGCCGTTTGACCTGTAGGAAGTGTGGAGAATTTGTGCATTGTCTAAGAACTGCCAGTCCATGCATGCTGAGTCTAATACACCTGAACTTGATTCTTCAGTAAGGAACCATTCTGCCAGCACTTGGCCTTATTATATTCTGCACCGCCACACTGCACTAATATCATCTTCAACTGCCAAGGAACCCTGCCTTGCACCTCACAAATCGTCACCATCGAGGGCACCCTGGGCCACCATCGGACAGGAGAACCCCAATAGTATGGTGTGCCTTGAAGGGAGTAAAAGATGTGCCCTTCATTTCACTGCACACCCAGGGACCGTCCAAACTGTGAGTTCAACTACTCCCATCCTTCACACTGCCCCTGCAGCTCGCAGCAACTACACCTCTCTTTACTGCACATGCCTGTGAGATGTGCATCAGTTTTGACTGTTTGACTATTCCCCGGAATGGCAGCACCCAGATGACTAGTAGCAGGTAGTTGACATGCAGCACATGGATAATTATAACATCGTCTATATACAATGTGATATACAGTTTATGTAAAAGCATGATGCTGGAACTATTAAAGAGAATAACTTGGTGTCCGTGGTTTCTAGTGTGTATACCAACTGACAGCTTCCCTTTCAAAGAAAAATAGAATGAACACCATAATTTCAACAAGTAATTTTGTGTGACTTGTGGAATATGTTCTTTAGTCAGAAAACTCATCGGGCGTGCTTAGTATTTCCATTGTGAGGTCAGAGAAAATTATGTATTGCGGTGATTTGAGTAGATATACGAATATTTTGCTTTCTTTCCAAATTCTTTTATATTAGGTCTTTGACTGAGGTTTCCAAAGAGCATGGCTTAAGAAGCTGAACTGTGAAGAAAGGAGATGGTGCAGAGTAGTGATGATCGAGCACCAAAGTATTCGGGTGTTCGGCCCGAACACATTGCTATATTCGTGTGCTCGGCCGAGCACCCGAGTATAATGCAAGTCAATGGGAGACAACCAGGCACCCCCTGCTTTGGTCCATTGGAATAGCAAGTGACAGAAACACCACCAAAATGGATTGGGAACACCATGGGGACGATGTCTGGATGCATCTTGAACTCACAGGTTGCTGCTGGGAACCATGTTGTCCGAGTTGTACGCCACTTTTACAGACTGACAAATATGCACAAAACCCCCCACAAAATCAATTTTACAGAAAAACAGACACACAAAAAAAAATGCCACACTGCTGAGCTCTGCAATGACTGCATTCTGGTGGTGGCAACAGCATGCGTTGATTGGCGTGCTGTCTGTCTGACCCCGGGTGCCGATGCATGCTGTCTGACTGTGCCACTAACTCCTTGCGACGACCTCCCCCTGCTTCCAACTTGTCTCCTCCTCCTCTCTGTCTCCCCATCTGAACTTTCCCCCCGTTCTTCTTCTCTTCGAGCGGGCACCCACGTGACATCCACGGCCCCATCGTCATCATCAACCGCTTCACTTGTATCTGACAACTCAGCAAAGGAAGCAGCAGTGGGTACAACATCATCATCATCACACTGTACGTCCATGTGTGTAATGCTGCCTGACTGAGACATATCCATGTTATCTACATCCTCTGGCAATAATGGTTGCACATCACTCATTTCTTCCAACTGATGTGTAAATAACTCCTCTGACAGATCAAGTGAAGCGACTGTGGTGCTAGTGTTGGTGGTGGCGGCAGGCGGGTGAGTGGTAACTTGAGAGGTGCCCGAAGCTGAGCTGGAGGAGGATGGTGCGTCAAGGTTCCGAGCGGAAGCTGTAGAAGATTGGGTGTCCTGTGTTAGCCAGTCAACTATGTCCTCAGAACTTTTCGAGTTCAGGGTACGTGGCCTCTGAACACTGGGCCAAAGGGAATCATCACAGCACCACGACAACGACGGCCCCTGCGGGGTGGCCTGCCTCTGTCTGTCATTTTTTTTAGATTGGTTAAGTTGTACTATGCGTGCAAGCTACTGTGACACCAGATATGAGTTGTGCTGAAGTGACACTATGGACTTTCAGCTGGGCCTTAACCACTTCCCATCTGGGCCCTTTGCCCCCTTCCTGACCAGGCCAAATTTTGCAAAACTGACATATCTCACTTTATGTGGTAATAACTTTGGAACGCCTTTATTTATCCAAGTCATTCAGAGATTGTTTTCTCGTGACACATTGTACTTCATGATAGTCATAAATTTGAGTCAAAATATTTCACCTTTTATTTATGAAAAAATCCCAAATTTATCCAAAAATGTGAAAAATTCGCAATTTTCTAAATTTCAATTTCTCTGCTTTTAAAACAGAAAGTGATACCTCATAAAATATTTATTATTTAACATTCCCCATATGTCTACTTTATGTTCGCATAATTTTGGAAATGTCATTTTATTTTTTTAGGACGTTAGAAGGCTTAGAAGTTTAGAAGCAATTCTTCAAATTTTTAAGAAAATTGCCAAAACCCACTTTATAAGGACCAGTTCAGGTCTGAAGTCACTTTGTGGGGCCTACATAGTGGATACCCCCATAAATGACCCAATTGTAGAAACTACACCCCTCAAGGTATTCAAAACCGATTTTACAAACTTTGTTAACCCTTTAGGCGTTCCACAAGAATTAAAGGAAAATGGAGATCAAATTTTTAAATTTCACTTTTTTGGCAGATTTTCCATTTTAATCAATTTTTTTCTTTAACACATCGATGGTTAACAGCCAAACAAAACTCAATATTTATTACCCAGATTCTGCGGTTTACAGAAACACCCCACATGTGGTCGTAAACTGCTGTATGGGCACACGGCAGGGCGCAGAAGGAAAGGAACTCCACATGGTTTTTAGATGCCATGTCCCATTTGAAGCCCCCTGATGCACCCTTACAGTAGAAACTCCCAAGAAGTGACCCCATTTTGGAAACTAGGGGATAAGGTGCCAGTTTTATTAGTACTATTTTTGGGTACATATGATTTTTTGATCATTCATTATAACACTTTATGGGGCAAGGTGACCAAAAAATTGGTTGTTTTAGCACAGTTTCTATCTATTTATTTTTACAGCGTTCACCTGAGGGGTTCAGTCAAGTAAAATTTTTATAGAGCAGATTGTTACGGACGTGGCGATACCTAATATGTATACTTTTTCTCATTTATTAAAGTTTTACACAATAATAGCATTTTTGAAACAAAAAAATTATGTTTTAATGTGTCCATGTTCTGAGAGCTATAGTTTTTTTATTTTTTGATAGATTTTCTTATGTAGGGGCTCATTTTTTGCGGGATGAGGTGACGGTTTTATTGGTACCATTTTGTGGGACATAACGCGTTTTTGATCACTTGGTGTTGCACCTTTTGTGATGCAAGGTGACAAAAATTGCTTGTTTTGACACAGTTTTTTTTTTTTTTTTTACGGTGTTCACCCGAGGGGTTAGGTCATGTGATATTTTTATAGAGCTGGTTTTTACGGACGCGGCAATACCTAATATGTATACTTTTTTTTATTTGTTTCACTTTAACACAATAATAGCATTTTTGAAACCAATAAAATGATGTTTTAGTGTCTCCATGTTCTAAGAGCTATAGTTTTTTTATTTTTTGAGAGATTTTCTTATGTAGGGGCTCATTTTTTGCGGGATGAGGTGACGGTTTTATTGGTACCATTTTGTGGGACATACGCGTTTTTGATCACTTGGTGTTGCACTTTTTGTGATGCAAGGTGACAAAAATTGCTTGTTTTGACACAGTTTTTTTTATTTTATTTTTACGGTGTTCACCCGAGGGGTTAGGTCATGTGATATTTTTATAGAGCTGGTTTTTACGGACGCGGCAATACTAAATATGTCTATTTTATTTTATTTTTTCTATTTTTTTATTTTTTTTTTATTCCTTACTTGGGATTTTTTTTTTTGTTACATGTGAAACTTTTTTTTATTTTATTTTTTCAACCCTGTATTTTATTTTTATTTTATTTTACACTTTTCGTCCCCCATAAGGTCATACAAGACCTCTGGGGGACATTTACTTCACTTTTTATTTTTTTTTACACTGTTGATTTCTCCTGTAACTGGGGCTGACATAGTAGCCCCAGTTACAGGACAAATGCATCCCTATAGAGGCTGTACAGCAGCAATCCTGCGCTGTACAGCCTCACAGCAGGGCTGATCGAGGTCTCTGAGAGACCTCACACAGCCCCTGCACACTCCGGTCACGGCGGTCACATGACCGCTGTGTCTGCAGCGATCGTGAAGGCAGGGACACCTGGGCACTGTCCCTGCCTTGTCTTAGGGTTGCCCTGCTGTCACTGACAGCGGGCAACCCGATCAGCAGCTGCACGATTAGCGTGCAGCTGCTATTTCTGACAGGACGTTTTAAAACGTGCTGTCAGAAATAGACGTCCACCCATAGGACGTTTATATCCTATGGGCGGACGTGAGGCGGTTAAACACACAAACACGTGTGTAACTGACTGCTATTTATTTACAGTCAAAATTGTTGTTTTTCTTTAAATGTAATCGAATGTGACACCAGATATGAGTTGCGCTGGTGACACTATGCACTTGCAGGGCATGAAACACACGCGCGTGCCGGCAACTGACTGCTATTATATTACAGTCCAAAAATGTATTGTGACACCAGATATGAGTGGTGGCACTGGGCAAGTGGGCACACACACGCTGGGGCAACTATGCACATTAGAACACAGCAGCAACTGCAATTAGATTACAAAAAAAAAAAAGAAGAAAAAGAATGATGTTCTAGCCCTAAAAAGGGCTTTTTGGGGTGCTGTCCTTACAGCAGAGATCAGATGAGTCCTTCAGGACTGTAGTGGACACTGAATACACTTGCCTAGATATCGATTTCCCTATTAAATCAGCAGCAGCTACACTGTCCCTCCTCTCACTAAGAATGCAGCTTCCGAATGAATCTAAAATGGATGCTGTCCAGGAGGTGGGAGGGTCTGGGAGGGAGGGTCTGCTGCTGATTGGCTGGAATGTGTCTGCTGACTGTGAGGTACAGGGTCAAAGTTTACACAATGATGACAAATAGGGGGCGGACCAAACACTGCATATGTTCGCCCGCCGCGGCGAACGCGAACAAGCTATGTTCGCTGGGAACTATAGATAGACCCTGACAGAACTGACTACGGAGTGCAGGATCATTCCACTCCAAGTCAGTCGCCCATCTTCTAAATTCAGCACAATACCACTCAGCAATACGTTCTCCCTGGCACAAGCTGCGCAACATAGAATCAGCCATGGAGACCCAGTCAGGGTCATCATAAATCAGGCCCAGGGCTCCGAAAAATTCATCCACCGACCGGAGGGACTGAGAATCGGTCAGCAGAGAAAAAGCCCAGGACTGAGCGTCACCTTTTAACAGCGAAATAATAATCCCAACTCTCTGGTTTTCATCTCCAGATGAAATCGGACGCAGACGAAAATACAATTTACAGGACTCCCTGAACCGGACAAAGTTATTACTCCCCCCCGGAAAACCTATCAGGGAGAGCGACCTTAGGTTCAAGGCAGACCTGGTTTCCCCCGGCGGCACCAGACGCCAAAGTACTCTGACACCGTGCAACCGAATTGCGGAGGTCAGCTACCTCCAAAGACAATCCCTGCATGTGATCAACCAAAGCATCACTTGTCTCCATTTTGCAAAATATTACGGTATGGCGGGTTATAATGTCACAGTAAGTAAGATAAGGGAAAGAAACAGGATACGGCAAAGCAAACAAAACAACTGACTAGGCCCCAAAAGCTAGGGAACAAATGGGTCACCTCCTAGCAATCCCTAAAATACTTTCCCTACGCTGCTATGCCCATGTGCATATCTCGATGGTAGATATGCACATGCCCACGTACCTAAAGCTGTAACACACTGGACCAAACCCTTAGCAGTAGGGAAAAGGGAAAGAGACTACCAGCTCCTTCAACCATCGAAAGAGCTAGCGTCACTCTAGGGGCCTAGTAAAAACAGACACAAAAGGAAAAAGGGAAAAGGACTTTTCTATAGATGAGTTGGAGCAGACCATCTACCAAAACTTCCAGCACTCAAACAAGGAAGAACTATAACCCGCAAAGGCTATAGGGAGAGGGAGGAATAAATAGCCTCCCCAATGACCAAACGAACCACACCTGATAGGAGATGGGATTCTGTTCAAACCCAAAACAAAACTGTGGCGAAACCAACCTCGCCACTGGGTTTTGGAGAGGCCTGTTTATCAGCCTCTTGCCTCAGGATTATGGCCCATACTAACTGTAAAGGAGCAGACAGACCGGCCGCACAGCTTAAATCTGTCTTTGCAATTGTATTTTGTTATGTGAGGGTACCCAGATAGCTAATTGGATTGTATTCATGTATTCTGAGTGCCATTCACCTAATGATATGCACTCAGACTTGAGCCATCTGGGAATATGTTAAATGTCTGTGTTTGCTGTGGGGGTGTGACATTGTGTGTTTGGGTGGTGATTTCTGTCCTGTTGTTCCCACATGTGTATTGGCGATTTCCCTTTGTCTTGAGAGATAATTGGATTACTCCTCGGGTGTCTCCAGGGCAGAGAGGAGGAAACCATGATGCATTGTGGGGATGTGTTGTGTCTGTGTATCCTGAGTTGCTGCATATCTGTCCTGTGTCGCAGTCTTCCTTCTGGTCCACTAGAGGCATGTCCACCAGATGGGGACCTGCATAAATACGGGCGGGTAGCCCTCAATAAAGGTGTTCCTGTTTTATACCTTCATGAAGTCTTGGCTCATGTTTGGGGGATGGAATAACTACACTCTTGGGGATTGCTATATCACAATCCTCCCCTGAGTATAAGCTCTTGTAAGAGCTTGCTCCTGGTTCCTGTCTCTGGATTTAGGAGAGGTTCACCCACTGGAGCCTGGAGCCTTGTCGTAGGTCCAGGGTGGGTAGGAGACGGCGAGACCTCCACCAAGCTTCGGCGGTTCGTGGGGTCTGCAGTGCTGACGGTGTCAAGTGGAGTGCTTGGAGTTCTCTGGAAGCACTAGGAGCAACTATCGACGGAGGTACCCGGTCGGGGTGCTAGGCGTTCCGTTACAAAAACAAACTGTCAGATCGAGTCACGTGCAGTTACTCTAAAAGATCATCTCAGAAGACCCACAGGGCAGGGCTTGACACATATGCACTAAGTGATAGGGCTGCCAAAAATGACATCCAAACGGCACTCCCTTTGTTACACATAAAGCAGGGCATCATACACAGCCTTAAAAAATTATGATTGATGGCCTGCTGGTGACCCTCAAAAACATTTTGAGCAAGGGCCTGCTGATCTGACCATCTAAAACATTAGGGGCGAGGGCCTGCTGCCGCATTGGTGACTCTAGATAACCTCTGGGCGATTGCACGTCCCCGTGACGGCGACGATCCATTCGGATGTCTGCCCTATCAACTTTCAATGTTCTTTTCTGCGCCTACCATGGTGGTAACGGGGAATCAGGGTTCCATGCCGGAGAGGGAGCTTGAGAAAGAGATACCACATCCAAGGAAGGTCAATGGCTAAAATCTGATTGGGTGGAAAGGGTGGGTCAAGTTATTAAAGCAGAAACATTCAAGGAAGGCAGCTGGGGAGAGGCAATTACCCACTCCCGACTCAGGAAGGTAGTGACGATAAATAACAATACAGGACTCTTAAGATGCCCTGTTATTGGAATGAGTAATACAAAATTACAGGGAATGTCACTGCAGTATTTTGGATAAGGAAACGTTATACAGGAGAGGCCCTGCTGCCGTTTTGTTGACTCTAGATAACTTCTGCCTGATCGCACGTCCCCGTTTCATCCACGATCCATTTGGATATCTTCCCTATCAACTTTCGATGTTTTTTTATGCGCCTAACATGGTGACCACCGGTAACGGGGAATCATTGTTCGATTTCGGAGAGGGAGCCTGATAAACGGCTATGGCTACTACTTCAAAGCAAGGCAGCATGAGTTGCGGGCATGCAGGTCAGCTGACCCTGTAAAAGATTTGAGTTGTGGGCCTGAAGGTAAGCTGACCCTGTAAAAAAAAAAATTGTGGTGGAAAAGGTGCATGGGAATACACTACAGTAGATTGAGTACATTATAAATAATAGATTGAAATTGCCTTTATGTTCATCATCAGCACAGCTCTCCTCTGGTGGAGCTGAGAAGTCAGGGGCAATCCAGGCCTTGTTCATTTTTATCTGAGTCAACCTGTCAGCATTGCCAGTGGACAAGCGGATATGCTTATCTGTTATAATGCCACCAGCAGCACTAAATACACGCTCAGACAAAATGCTGGCGGCAGGGCAGGCCAGCACCTCCAAGGCGTAGAGTGCAAGTTCGTGCCACGTGTCCAGCTTGGACATCCAGTAGTTGTAAGGCACTGAGGGATCATTTAAGACGCTGACACGGTCTGCTATGTATTCCTTCACATTATTCCAAAACTTGTCCCTCCTTGTACCACTAGGCCGTGCTTCAGGGTGAGGTTGCTGGCGGGGTGTCATGAAAGTGTCCCATGCCTTGGAGAGTGTTGCCCTGCCTTTGTTGGAACTGCTGTATGTTCCCCTTGTCTCTCTTCCTCGGTTGTCTAAGGAAGTACGGACTCTGCCGCCAGTGTTGTCTGATGGAAAATTGTGGATACATTTTCCAAGGATCTTCTGGTATTGCACCATTTTGCTTGTCCTCTCCAATGAGAGATGAGAAGTTATCTTTGTAGCGGGGGTCGAGAAGGGTGAACACCCAGTAATCTGTGTTATCTAAAATGCGTATAACGCGAGGGTCGCCTGAAAGGCAGACTAACATGAAGTCCGCCATGTGTGCCAGAGTACCAACAGGCAAGATCTCGATGTCGACATCAGGATTACTCTCCATCTCCTCATCCTCCTCCTCTTCTGCCCATCCACGCTGAACAGATGGAATTAAAGTTCCATGGGTACTACCCTCTGTAGCAGAGGCAACTGTCTCCAGCTCCTCCTTCTCTTCATGGTCCAATTCGCGCTGAGAAGACGCACGCGAGGGTGGGCTGGCTATCACCCTTTGTAATGTCCTCCCCCATTTCCTCGTCTGCCACATTCAGAGCGTCATCCTTAATTGTAAACAGCGATCATTTGAGTAGATACAGCAGTGGGATGGTTATCGCCACTAACCATCTGTGTGGTTTTTTTAAAACCTCACAGAGGTCTGACATCAATGCCCACTCCTCACTTGTGAATAGTGTATTTGTGCTTGTGTTCAAATTACTGTGTTATGGACATTTGGACGCTGCGCTGGGACAGGGAAGTGGATGTTGTTACTGATGATTCATGCGAAGGTCCATGTGCAGGGCGAGAGGCATCCGGGCCTGCACCTTCGACAGGGGATTGGCCAGCAGTGCGTAACACAGGGGAAAAGGAGGCAGTGGTGTGACCCGCTGATCCAAATTGTGGACCCAGGCATTCGGTCCACTTGTTAGGGTGCTTGAATGCAATGTGGCGGATCATGCTGGTGGTGGTGAGGTTGCTAGTGTTCACGCCCTGGCTCATTTTGGTACGGCACAGGTTGCAAACTACCACTCTTTTGTCATCTGCACTTTCCTCAAAAAAGCACCATACTGCGGAACACCTACCTCTTGGCAAGGTAGATTTACGCATGGGGGTGCTCGGTGTAACGGTTGCGGGCCTGTTTGGTGTGGGCCGACTTTTCCCTCTTGCAACCCCACTGCCTCTTCTAGCCTGTTGCTGCGGATCCGTCCCCCTCTGTACTGCTGTCCTCGCTCTGCTTTTCACCTTCCCATGTTGGGTCAGTGAACTCATCGTCAACCACCTCCTTTTCCACTTTCTAACCCTGCTCATCCTCCTGACTTGACCTAACCACAACCACAGTGATTGGTAACTGTGTCTCATCATCATCCACCTCGTGAACGAATGATTTGAACGTCATCTTCTTGAGACTGTGAAGGCTCAAGAGGTTGGGAATCAGGGCAGAATATCTCAGGTCCCTCTTCAAGTGTGCTGGGCGTGAGGGCCAAATGTAATAGTGGCGCTGGATAGAGCTCCTTGGAATATCCGAGTGTGGAATCACTCGTTTGGCAATCTCCATGGTGGAAGGAAGGATGATCAGAGAGAGGATTCGGTTGACCAGACTCTTGGCTACAGAGACTGGACTTGGTGGAAGAGAGGGTGGTGATTAACCGACTGGAAGCATTATCTTCAGCAGTCCAACTGACCAAATGTTCGCACTGGTTCAACTTGGACAGTGTTGTCCTGCGCCGCCCAGCTAAGTTGGACATGAAGCTGGGTACGGTGGATGTTTTTTTTTTTTTCTGGTGCACTGGCAGCAGGCACAGTTTCATTGCCACGGCCTCTGCGTGCACCATCAGCATCACGCTCACTTCCCTGTCCCTTACTGCTCGCCTTATTCATATTAATCATTTTGTCACTAGATGTGGCGTAGATTGTTTTACAGTCCGCTAAAGACACCGTTTTCTAATGCAGGACAGTATATGTCACAGAAACACACATTATATGGACACTAGATTAGGCCCAGATTTTTGGAATTTGCAATACAAACTCAGTTTTTGGATGCAGGACAGTATATGTCACAGAAACACACAGAATATGGACACTAGATTAGGCCCAAGAAATAGTTTTCAGATGGCGTACTGTATATGTCACAGAAAGCCACACACTATGGACACTAGATTAGGCCCAGATTATTTAAATTTACGCTCAAGAAACAGTTTTCAGATGGAGTACTGTATATGTCACGGATGTGTATTACACGCACACACTACAGAGACAGTAGATGAGGACTGGCCCCCTGATTATTAAAATTTACGCTAAAGAAACAGTTTTCGGATGGAGTACTGTATATGTCACTGAACACCACAGAATATGGACACTATTTTAGGCCCAGATTATTGGAATCTGCGGTACAGACACTGGCCCAGATTCAGGTAGATTTGCCCATTACTTACACCTGAGCCGCTCAGCTGAATTTCTCTGCGCTGGAGCAATTTTGCCAAATTGCCACCTGATTCAGGAATCGTTTGTTCATTTAATTTGCTCCTGTTTAAGGCAAAGCTGAGGGCGCAAGGCCGTGCAAGTCAAAGTGGGTGTGCCCCTATGTAAATGAGGAATTTTCGGCTCAGCAGAGGTTTGCTAGCATAATTTCAGGGCAAATCCTGCTCAGCTGCTTGCACTGAGCAAATAAATAGGAGCAGACTTGCGCAGGTTCTTTGCTGAATTTCATCCTGCTTTTTCCTACCCCCCCTGAGCAAGGAAATTCAGCCCTTTTGCAAGACATGGCACCTCCCAAAGGGACCAAAAAAAGGAAGCCCAACTTTGTGGCTGCAGAGATGGACATCCTGATTGCTGCACTCCAGCAGCATAAGGAAGTCCTATATGGTGCCCAGCGGGCAAACACCACCATTGCCCAAAGGAGGGCTATATATGAAGCCATTGCCCTGGACATCAATGCCCTGGGTAATGAAGTGCGTACCTGGGATGACATCCAGAAGAAATTAAATGATATGAGGCGCAGGGTCCGTGAAAAACTGGCTCTTATCAGGAAGCATACCGGTGGCACGGGAGGTGGTCCGCGATGTATGATCCGGCTCAATCAGGAGGAGCAGCTTATTGCACAAACGTTCGTGCAGGAGCAGGTGGAGGGACTTGAAGGGTACGACTCCACTGTTGGGAACTTGGGGACTGGTAAGTTATTTTTCTTTCATATCTGCTGTGCATCATGGGAGGGGGTACAAGTGAACATATGAGAAGTGTGTTGCACCAGCAAAATATGTCGTTTTGGTGTCATCCACAGGTGGTGATGAGGAAGAAGAAGCTGGGCCGTCTTCGGCTGCGGCTCGACCCAGCCCATCCAGACCAGAGCCAGGGGTCCAGTCAGGCCCCATGGACATTCTGGCTATGCTGGTCCAGGAGGAGATCATACCGGGGCCAAGTATGGAGGAGCAAGTGGTATTGGAGGAGGATTCCTTTTTCCTCATCCAGGAGGACTCTGGCTCCCTCCAGGAGGATACCACCATCCCTGTGCAACCCACCACCCCCCCGCACAGCACGTCATCCCCCTCCAGGGCAAGCCCCTCCCTTGTGGACCCCTCCCCTTCTCCCTCTGTCCGTGGCCGAGCCTCTCCTCCCAGGAAGGCTCTGTCCAAAACGAGGCATATATCCTCCAGCCTCCGTGACGGTCTGCTGGAGGAGCAGGCCCTGCAGACCCGCCATATAGGGGCCATGGTGGGAGAGGTGCGTCGTCTGGCGGACAGCATGGCATCCACCTCCACCTCTATGCAGCATGCCCTCACCCTGCATGAGGACCGGGACAAACATGTGGCACAGAGCCTGGGGGAAATTAGTGGCAACTCTAAGGCCATAGTCACCTGCTTGGTGGCTCTGGAGACCACACCAGCTTTGTTAAGCAGGATGACAGCTGCGGTGCAGGCCAACACCGCTGCAGTGCAGGAGGAGGCGAGAGTTACCCGCCGGCATCAGCGGGATACCACCACCCGCCAAATGCGGATGTTGGCCCAGACCAACACCATCCTTGCCCGCCTGGCCAACGCCATGGAGGGCATGCAGCCACCACCTGCAAGGAGTGTGGAAGTAGGGGTTGATGCTCCTCCCCCCCCTCCTCCCCCCACCCCTCCATCCCCACCCCATCTCTCCTCCGCACCACGGAGATTGAGGAGCCAGAGCCGGGGCACCCTTGGCCCAAAGAAAAAACAAAAAAAATTTTATGTCTACATTTTTTTGCTCAACACAATATGATTTTTTTTAATTATTTTTCTATATGCTCAGGGTATGAGATTATTTTTTTTTTATATGCTCAGGATATGAGTTTTTATATTTATTTGTAGTCCCTACACACGGTGAGGAGTGTATACTACAGTGTGACTGGTGTGTGAATGGGGGGGGGGTGGCACTCCTGCTGGAAAAGGGGTGTCACCCTCTGCCATGTGAAAGGTGTATGAATGGACAGCAACATAATTGGAGCCTTGACGCGGCGTTGCTGCTCCCTAATACCATGGGGTATTGTTGGGTCTAATCCAATTGGGGGTGCATGTGTCGGGTGTGTGCTAGGGACTACAGTGGTGTACATACATGCATTATACTTGTGACAAGATCAGGGTGTGTTTAATGTGCAAAGAGACGTTCCACAAGACCATTCCGGATTGCTCTTCCCTCAGAAGATCCGGTAGTGTTTCTTGGGGGGGTTGCGTGGTTCGGGGGTAAGGTCATTGCGTAGCTCAATGTGCATGCCCCTTCTTTGAGCTAAATTGTGGAGAATACTACATGCCCCTACGATTTGGCATACAAAGTTGGGTGAATACAATAGGGTCCCCCCTGATTTATCCAGACATCTGAATCGAGATTTAAGGATGCCAAATGTGCGCTCCACCACCGCACGGGTACGTGCATGGGCTTCCTTATATCTTTCCTCTCCTGGTGTTTGAGGGTTACGAAATGGGGTCATCATGTGAGGTCCCAGGGCATAGGCAGAGTCACCTGGAAGGGAAAAGACAGGAGGATGTTAGTCGTGCATGTGCCCCTTGTGATGTGTGCATCATGGGGGGGGGGGGGCAGTCATACCTGACACCCATGTCACTCACCAATCAGCCAGCTGTCTCCATACATGTTCTGGTCAAACTCGGTTGGGATGGGGCTGTGTCGGTAAATAAAACTGTCATGGCTTGACCCTGGGTGTTTGGCACGGACATGCCATATGAGGCCATGTGCATCCACAATCATCTGCACATTTATCGAATGCCAATGTTTCCTGTTGCAGTAGATATGCTCGAGGTGCCGGGGGGGGGGGGGGGCGTAGTGCCACATGGGTACAATCTATTGCACCCACAATGCGTGGAAATCTGGCTAATAAATAAAAATCACTGATTGCCTTCTGCCGCACGTCAGCCGTGGTTGGTTTGATAAATTGTGTGCCCATTCGTCTGAGTATTGCAGGGATCAGAAAGAAAACGGAGAAAATCCAGCTCACCTATCTGGTTTGTGTATAGTCCCGGCTCCAGGGCCCTGGGGGAGTGTTCCCATAACAAGCAGAGAAAAATGAAGAAAGGATCCCGGAGACAAATAGATTCCTCTTTCAGCTCTTCTTTTTATTTTGAACAGTAGACAGACATAACCATCGTATACACGGCAGGATGACGCGTTTCGGGTGAGTACCCTTAGTCGTAACAAATTGCTAAATGTGGCCCCTCAATATATAGGAGTAGAAATCACCCCTCCTCAAGTGGGAGGAACTGATTTCAAGCAACATCCGTTGCACCACACCTAGACACACTTTTTTCAACTTGTATCAATCAGTTTGTGATTGTTAGAACACTTGTGCAGACCTTCCTCTAGCATCTCAGGCTCACATTAACCCATGGTTGCATTCAGTACAAGTCGCACAGTGTGAATACCTCATTATATAGAAAACATAAAATATATATAAAAGATTTTAGTACTAACATTGACATAAAAAAAAAACAGGTACAGATACAATGGCTTTTGGTATATAACATATTTAGATTTTTTCCTGATAATGGCATTCACAGAGCAAATTTGTTTTGATGTATAAAAAATACATATATACAAATATATATTATTATGTATATATATTATTACACATCAGTGAAATAAGAAATTGCCCACACTCAGTATCAGACAGGAAATTCCAGAACATCATTATGATAGATGAGACATGACATAAAATTGTTTCAATCCTGCACATGATCGCTGGAAAATTAATATTTGAAACAGATCAATAAATGAAAAATGCGCTGTATTATATCGGTGCTTATAGAGCCGGTGACGAGCAGAGATGTGCAAATCCTCCCATAGATATAAGACATCACATAAACATGCCATAATTATGATGGTATAAATCATATTAATATCCCTAAATCCAGTGAGAAGAACATCAAACGGCATATGTCAGCCTAAATATAAGTATAGCTTACATAAAATGCCGGGTAGTGACACATGTCATAAAATATTCTGCTATGTACACCCAGCACCTTATTGATATATATAAATGAGTTCTTTCTTGAGGTTGAGACCCCCTGGAACTCTAGTACCCAACCTAAAGATCCAGTAGGCCTCACGTAAAAGGATTTTCTTGCGATAATCTCCACCTCTTTTAGGAGCCAATACTCGTTCAATGGCAAACGCCTGAAAAGATGAAACTTGGCGGCCATGAACATGTATAAAATGTTTGGCCACGTTGGAAATGTTAAGAATATTTGGGTTACTGATGTAGTTGAGATGTTCCAGTACTCTGTTTTTAAATTTACGGACAGTGCTGCCCACATACATAAGGTCGCATTTGGTGCATCGGACAACATAGATGACACCTTCTGTGTTACAATTAATGTACATGTGGATAGGAAAATTATGCATATGGTCAGCACTGTCAAATGTTTTGGTAAGCAGGACATATGCGCAGGTCCTGCAACGAGCACTACCACATTTCGTAAATCCCTTAAACAAAAGCCAACTAGGCTTAGATTGTGGCCCACTGCCGCTGGCAGCGTAAAGAGATGGGGACAGCGAGCTGGACAGGGTAGGAGCTCTTCTAGATACAACTCTGCAACCTGACCTAAGTGCTTCATGAAGAATGGTATCATCAAACAGAATAGGTAAGCACTTCTTAATTGCAGAGCTGATTAAACTGAATTCATTGCTGTATGTTAGAGAGAGAGTGGGAACATTGTCCAGGTCACTGTCTATCCGAGTCTTCACGCCACCATCAGAAGCTGGCACATTTGATTTATGTTTGGATTTCCCAAAAAGTATTTCTCTTCTTTCTTTTTGAAGAGCTATCTCCCGTCCTCTGTTGATCATCCACATAGGGTAATTTCTATCTCTCAACCTCTTTGCCACCCTGTCACATTCCTCCTCTAATCTTTCCACTTCACTACAATTCCTGACAGTGCGGATGAACTCTCCCACGGGGATTGCTCTGACGGTATGCATTGGATGGTGACTTTTGGCATTAAGTATAGTATTGCCCGCCACCTCTTTCCTGTAAGTCATGGTATGCACTATTTCTCCAACAACCCCGTGGAGTGTTAGATCTAAAAAATTTATGTGGGATTTGTGTGCCAAACAGGTGAAACCTAAGTTGTAGTTGTTGTCATTCATGTATGCCTGGAGGTCTGGGACGGCAGATACACCGCCCGCCCATACCATGAGCACGTCATCGATGTATCTGCCGTACCAGACCAAGCCAGGCATAAATGGGTTCTCTAGGTTGTAGATGTATCTCTCCTCCCAATATGACATAGTCAGATTGGCTAGGGATGGAGAAAATTTGGCACCCATCGAAACTCCACGGGTTTGGAGATAGTAGACACCATCAAATGAAAAATAATTGTGAGTCAGCAAAAATGCTGTGATCTCACACACAAAATCAATATAGTTAGTATTTAATCCTGTGTAACGATGTAAATGATATTCCATTGCCATCAGAGCAACCCCGTGGGGAATAGACGGGTAGAGGGAAATCACATCTGCTGTAATCCAGATATAACTGCTTTCCCACCTGAAATCGTACATGGCTCTTAAGACATCACCGGTATCTTTCAGATACCCCGGTGTACGTCTGACGAGAGGCTGGAGAAGATGGTCCAACCAGCTCCCCAGGCGCTCAGTCAGCGAACCTATACCAGCCACTATGGGATGTAGGGGGGGGGGGGGTGGACGCCTTTATGGACTTTGGGCAAAGCATGAATGATGGGTGTGCAGGGATCACTTGGTGCACACACCTGCTCATGCTGGATTGGGACATCCCCGCCACCACTCCACCTGTGCGCTGAAATGAGCCAGTTGCCAAAAAATGAAGGGTTGCCACTACCTTCACCAGTGGCTGCACTGCCTGTCCCCGATGGGTCGGGCTGCTGATGTCATCCTGCAGGATTGTTACCAACTCAAGGATGACTTCAGGGCTAAAGCGAAACATGCGATACACCTCAGTATCAGTCATCTGAAAAAGGTTGTAGCGCCCTCTGTAAATCCTCTCCCGTGCCCTCCTACGAGTCGGCTCAGTCAATAGAATATCAAGAACCATAGCTGCCCCTGGCATGTTGGTGCACAGATGTGAGGTCCCGAAAATGTGGGTGCTCTGCTTGTTCAGATCGTCTGTCTAGGTGCTGCTGAAGTTGCGCGCTCCTTCAGATGACATTTGGCCATCTTTTGCTAACTTGCCCCTGCTTTTAACAGGAGCAAGTTTGCCCAGGGAAAAAAGCTTGCACGCTTCCAGCGCAAGATGCGCATCACACGCGCATGTTTCTGAATCATCGGCAGTACCTAATTTGCATATTCGCTGAGGGAATTCCATAAAGGCGCAACTTACACCCCGCGCAAAATTGCACGAAAATTGCGCAGGAACAGCTAGGCTGCGTGCGCGGGAAAATGGCCGCATTTCAGGCTTAACTGGTTTACAGAATCAGCCGCAAATTTGCATAGGAGCAAATCAGTACTTGCGCGGCGCAAATCACACTTGTTCCCGCGCAAGTGCTTCTTGAATCTGGGCCACTGTTTTCTGATGTAGTTTATATTTATATTTATATTTTTCGCTATATCTGTGCCTGACAACTACACAATGTATTGAAGCACAGATCACACAATTCACGGATTACACAGTTGAGAGCAAAAATGTGGATGGATTATGGGAGAAATTTTTTTTCTGTATTATTCCCCCCCCCCCCTATATCTAGGCCTGACAACCACAACTTTGCACAATTAAATTGCTGCCACCACACACAGGACTTTTGTGTCTTTGAAACACTTTAAAATTGAATAAATTGCGATCACAAACTCCCTACACGATCTGTCCCTTCCTAAGCGCAGCTCTCCCTGACTCGCAATGAGCCGAACCCGCGTCATCGGGTGCTATATAGTACCCGATGACGCGTTCCGGCCAGCCAATTACTGTAATGCCGGCAGCCAACATGGCTACTGGCATTACAGTGATGGCAGTACTTACCTGCACGTTTATTGGTTGCTTAGCAGCCGCGAAACGTGCAGGAGGGAGACTCGAGTATGGCGCTCGAGCAAGTGTGGTACTCGGCCGAGAACAAACAATTCTGCCATATTTTTTCTGTTTCTAGCCACTACATACACTGGGAAACACTATGTCTAATCAGAATGATTTCTGTGTGGAAATATATTTTATCAGGTTCCAAAATGTTTTGTAATGTTTTATCTCAACTTCTGGAGACATCTCCCTTCCCAATAATAAAGTAAAATCTACATAAACACAATGGTAGCTGATGGGGCACCTTCAGAATTTGTAGCCTATTGAGTTTAGTATAGTATCTTTACTGGGCACAAGTATGGGTTCAATTATGGCACGTTCTACTTTTCTGTGTCCCAGTGATTATAACACGGACCACAAAAAGATCTTTATTGTTTCTCACTACAATACAATTGCTGCTCAGTATGAACTTTCTTGTGCTAAAATTGATGCAAATATCTATTATTTTTTTTTTATTATTTTTTTTAAATTAATTATCTTTATTAATTAGTATATCAAACAAATTACAAGACAAAAAAGAATACAGAAAAGAATTATTTTTTCCCTTCCCTGTTTTTCCCCCATATCCCTATTCCCTAACCCCCCCCTTCCCCCTGCCTGTGGTGCGTCAAAAAAAACAAAACAAAAAAAAAAACAAAACAACAGCAACAACATTTATCACAACTAATCAAATCCTCCAATCACCCCATATCTTAGTCCACTTATCATCGGCTCCCCTCTGTTTAAAGATAATTTTCTCATAGTTTTTTACCTTATCAGTAAGGTTTATCCATATATTTATATCTGGAGTATAACGAGCAAACCAGGTCCGACTGACCAAAACTCTGGCCAACATCAATATCCTACCCAGAAAGATCTTTTGATACTTAGGATTATCTATTTTGGAAAAATCATTAAGCAAGAATAGTTGTGGTTCAAAAGGGATTCGTATTTTTAGTTTATATATGATGAAATTATTGATGCTATTCCAATATTTTTTAAGTTCTAGGCAGGTCCAGATCATATGGAGATAGTCCGCTCCTAAAGTGTCACATTTAGGGCAGTTAGACGTGTCCCTTAGTCCACATTTATTCATCCATAAAGGGGTAATATATAATCTGTGGCAAATATAGAAGTGTACTACAACATGGTTGAAGTTCAGGGATAGTGAACCTAAATTACCAAAAATATTCTCCCACCCTTCTGGTTGTAAATTTGGACAGTCCACCTCCCACGCTCTTTGTCCTGGTGACTGTATATCACTAAAACGTGCCTTGAGTAATAGCTTATATATATTTGAAATCTTTATTTTAGACAGTGTACCACCTACCCAATCATTCAAAAAAGATGAACTATCTATATCCAACACCAATTTATCGTCCAGACTAGATAGTACTGAACGCAATTGAAGATACCTAAACCATGAAAAATTTTGTATATTATGTGTCATCTCTATAAATGGCTTAATGTCTCTATCCTTAATTACCTGTGAAATATACAAAATTTTGTTCCTTTGCCAAAATGTGTCAGCTGCAATATCATCTAACCTTTGTAAATACACATTGTGCCAAAGAGGCGTGAATGTAAGTGAGCCCTTTACCTTCAACCATGTCTTAGTAGTAACCCACACTTTCAGGAGTAGTTTTATAGTCTCTCTATAGCCCCGCTCATAGGTCTTCAATAGCCCGGATTCCAACAGGGTAAATATATTATTATGAGCATAGCTCCCTACCAACTTCCCTAACAGTGCACTGTTTTCTGATTCGTAGCACATCAATAACTGAGCTGCAATAAAATACCCTTTAAAGTAAGGGAGATTTAAGCCCCCACACTCCAGTGATTTATACAAATATTCCAACTTTAATCGAACTCGTTTTCTTCCCCATATTAAATCATTAATTATTCTTTCCATGAGTTTAAAGTTTTTATCTTGAATCCAAATAGGTGAATTCCTAAGCACATAGAGAAGCTGTGGTAATATCACCATCTTGACCAGTGAAACTCGGTCAGCTCTAGATAGGGGAAGTTTCAGCCAGATCCCTATTTTAGCTCTAATCCTTGCCATTATGGGGATCAAATTAAGTTGTACAAAATTTTCCACCCGAGGTGATATATTCAAGCCCAAATATTGAAAAGTGTCAACGATGTCCAACTGTGTCATGAGAACCTCATCCTGTGGCAGGGGGTCTATTGGCATCAAACTGGTCTTAGACCAGTTTATAAGAAGACCGGACACCTCACCAAATGCTTTAACCATTTGAATAATTCTAGGAAGAGTTATTTCCGTGTGGTCTATAAAAAAGAGAACATCATCCGCATATAAGGAGATGCGGTCTTGCACTCCTAACGTACCAAATCCTTTAACCCGATCGTCCTGCCTAATGGCCATCGCAAGGGGTTCAATATAAATGTCAAATAATAATGGGGATAGTGGACAGCCCTGCCGCGTACCTCTATTTAAATCAAAACTAGTAGTCAAGATCCCATTTAGACTTAGTTTTGCCCTAGGAGATCTATACAGTAGTTTGAGAGTGCCTATAAATTTTTCCCCAAAGCCCATCCTTGCCAGAACCTTCCAGAGGAAGCGCCACTCCACCCTGTCGAAGGCCTTAGAGGCATCCAGTGACAGGATGGAGCGAGCGGTCCCCCCAGGGGCCTGTATATTGGAAAAAAGCCGATGCAGATTATGATGGGTACCCTTGTTTTGAATAAAGCCATTCTGATCCGGATGTATAATAGAGGAAATAACCCTAGAAAGCCTTGTTGCGAGAACCCTCGCAAAAAGCTTTACATCTGCATTAAGCAGTGAGATTGGTCTATAAGATTCTATATCTAGTGGATCTTTTCCTTTTTTTGGAATTAATGTTATTACGGCTTCCATCATAGAGTCTGGCAGCTTCCCATCCTCCACTGATTCAGAAAAGACCTCCAACAGTCTGGGGAGAATACAGTCCCCGTATTTAGTATAAAATTCATATGGGAGTCCATCTGAACCAGGGGTGGAGTTGGCTGAGCATAATTTAATAGCTCCCTCCAGTTCCTGAATTGAGATCTCTAGTTCAAGTGCTTCCTTTTGCGCCTCAGTAATAGTTGAAAAAGCAATCCCATCAAGATACGAATCCATCTTATCATCTGTGATCTTAGATTCAGCTTTGTACAAGTCCAGGAAGTAGTCCACAAAGGCCTTCTCTGTCGGACCCTGTCCACTAACCATTCTACCATTACTCAGTCGAACATTATCTATGTATTTTTTAGATTGTTGACTTGAGATTACTCTGGACAAAAGTTTACCAGGTCGCCCTGACTCCGTAAAGTATTTTTGCCCTTTAAAAAAAAGGGATTGTTGGGCCTTATCCAATAAGAAGTTAGAATATACTTGTGTGGCTCTTTGCATACTTTCCCTATTCTCCTCCGTCTTATTCATATAAAAGGATTGTGTCGCCAATGATGCAAGTTCTTCTAAATTTTTCTGTTTTTCCCCGTACTCCTTTCTGAGGTTCGCAATATTACTAATCATCATTCCCCTCATAAACGCCTTAAAGGTATCCCATACCACTTGAGTTTTTGCTGAGCCATAGTTGTTATCCCAGAAACGGCCAATTTCATTCTGAATTATTTCATGTGTCTTTATCACTGATAACCAGTAAGGGTTTAATCTGAAAGGGGGTTTTTGTGTATATCTTTCCTGGGTTAAACAGAGTTCGAGGACCAACGGTGAATGGTCCGATATTGACCTTGTTTCATATTTCATTCGTTTTACCAATTTCACATGTTTACTACTTATCAATGCAAGATCTATTCTAGACATAGATTTACCTGCTTTACTAAAGCACGAAAAAGCCCTTTTCCCCTGTCCTAAATATCCCCAAACATCTTCAAAACCAGCCTCCAAACAAAACCGTGCCAGGGGAGACCCCTGAACCGGACTATCTCCCTTGACACTCGTAGAGACCCTATCACGTAGAGGATCAATGACACAGTTGAAATCGCCAACAATCATTGTTGGGCACTCTGGCCACTTATCCATAAATAATAACAAAGAATTAAGAACCGAAAAGGAAAATGGCGGTGGAATGTAGACAAAAGCCAAAATACATGTCTTCCCCCTTAATCTACAATATAGGAAGATGAATCTCCCCAGGTGGTCAACAGAGGATGCCTCACAGGAATAATCAATCAGTCTATGTATCAAAACAGTAACACCTCTGGAGTAGCTGGAAAAAGTAGAATGATACGAATGCGAAGCCCATCCCCTGTCGACCACCCTGGAGGTCTCTTCAGTGAGATGGGTCTCTAACAAGCATACTATTGCTGGTAAATGTACCTCTGTCCCCCAGACCGCGTATATTCCAGGCAATAATTCTGGTCGACATTATCAGAAGCGGTTAGGTGGGACAAAGCAAAAAAAAAAAAAATAATAATTTTTTCCTCCTTTTTCTTTTTGACGCACCACAGCCCAACCCCACCCCTAACCCCCACCCCCCCGTACAGGTAATCCACCACATATTGTAGTGGATTTCTCTCCTATGACCATCCCTCCAACACTCCCCGCGCTCGGCCACCCCTATTAAGAAGCAAGGAAAAACAGAATTGGGGGTATAAGCCCCCCATAACAATTATTGTTCCCACTAAATCCTAAAGCGATTAGATCACAGATCATTTCGTTCAAGCCAATCCACGGCTTCATCCGGGGTATCGAAAAATAGGGTTTTATCCTTAGAAATAATCCGCAATTTTGCTGGGAACATAAGAGAGTATTTAATATCCCTTTCTCTTAGCCTCTTTTTAACAGTCATAAATGTGCGTCTCTTTTCTTGTATGTCCTTTGAGAAGTCTGGAAAAAAGGCCAGTCTATTACCGTTATATACAACCTGAGAACATTCCCTCGCCCTTCTCAGTAGCATATCTTTATCCCCTATGACCAGTAACTTAACAAGAAATGTCCGAGGTTGTCTCCCTGGAATTGGTTTGCCCCCTGGGACCCGATGCGCTCTTTCTATCAGAAACAGTGGGGAGAACGAATCTTTCCCAAAATTCTCAAAAATTAAATTCTGTATGAATTCGGTTGAGTTCTTCTCTTCAACACCCTCAGGGATCCCTATTATTCTCACGTTATATCTTCGTGATCTATCCTCAAGGTCCACCACCTTTTTTTTCAGAAGGCTACACTCTAATTTCAGTGTGGAGACTTCAGAGTTTGTTTTTTGGGATTCATTCTGTATCAGGGCGACGGAGCTCTCCAGATTGGTAACTCTGTCTCGCATTTTGGACAAATCATCTTTTATTAGTCCCACATCAACTTGGATAAACCCGAGTTGGGTTGTAACAGCCTGTATTAAATTCCCATTTTGTTTGACCGCTAGCAATATTTCTTCTAGCGGAGAGGAATTATCATTATCATTAGGGATAACTTCTCCCATTATACCCTCTTCCTCTTCAGGGTGTCTGGAGGCTTTTTGTGGTTCTAACCCAGTCACCTCAGAGTCGTCATTTTTTTTAGAGGCCAAATCCTTTTGTCCGCCCCTCGTATTAACCCTCGGAGACCTCAGGAACTGGTCTATTTTTGTTGTTTCAAAAGTTTTTGACCCCGGTTTCTGACCGGAGAAGTCGGCCGAGCGTCTACTAGCTTTTGGAGCCATACCTTGTTGTTATATATCCTTTGATCTCCTTTTTTTTTTTTTCTTTTTCCCTTTCTCCCTCCCCCTCTTTTTTTTTCCTCCTTTTGTTTTCTGTTTTCCTTTTTCTCTCTCCTTGTTTTTTTTTTTTTTTTTCTTTCTTTTCTCTTTCCTTTCTTCTCCTTCTCTTTTCCTTTTTTTTTTTTTTTTTTTTTTCCTTTTCTCGCCCTTCTCTCCTCTTCTCCCCCTTTCCTCCTTTCTCTTCTCTCCTCCTTTTTTTTTTTTATTTATTTATTTATTTTTTTCCTTTTTCCTCCTCCCTTTTCTTCGTCTTATTTCATTCGCCTTTTTCTTCTTTTTTTTTTTTCCTTATTATTATTATTATATATTTTTTTTTTCTTCCTCCCCCTTATCCCTTATTTATTTATTTATTTATTTTTCCTCTTCACCCTTTTCCCTTTTTTTTCCACTTTATACTTTATTCTTTATTCCTTTTCCATTTGTATCTAGATTTGTAGATGACGTGATGACGTAGACAGAGTACGTCGCTCTCTCCGCTCTCCCCACGGCTCGGCTATCCCGCTACTCGGACCTTCCTGATCCTCCTGGCGTCTCTATGATGGTTCTTAGCCCTTCGTTCTCTATGGTCGCAGGGGGTATGTGCTGCTGCCTAGGCAGTGATTCCTCCTTGTCCGCTTGCTGAATGTGCCGCTTCTGCTGATCCTCCCCCCTCCTCTCTGCACCGCTGTGACTAACCAACTAACTCTGCTGTGTTCACCTCGACTGATGGGCTGCTGGATGGGTTGTCGGGCCTCACCTGGGAGCTCCGTCTGACCCCCCTCCTACGTCTGACCTCCTTCCTCATCCTCGTGTTTCCCGGCGCTGCCGATCCTCTTCCCCTCCTGTGATAGTGACTGTGAGTAAACTCCGTTGCGACTGTCAGGTTGCTGGACGGACTTTGTTTGGGGGTTTTATTCTGATTCCCCCGTCATACCTGACCTCCGCTTTGTGCCTCCAGTTCTTGTGGATCCCTCTCCCCTTATCATCTGTACTGCTGGGACTAACCTTGCTGACTAAACCTTGCTGAGATCACTTTGGCTGACGGGCTTCTGGAGATTGCGATCTCTTTCCTTTGTCTGCTGTCTCCCCTATGTCCTCTCCCCTCGATACCAATTATTAAGTAAACCTGCTTTTTCACTCTAGAGAACACATTTAAGGGCTTATTACCATTCATCCTCACTGTTAAGGAAAAAAGTGAGGAAGCTATAAAACCAAATTAAAAGATAGCTCTAGATACAAATATCTATTATTTGACACTGCTTGAGAAAGGCTCCAGCATAGAGCCGAAACGTCGCATGTCCTGTTTGGGTAAATAAAGATTTTTGTACTTTTTTATCTTATGGAGTGCTGCCCACTTTTTTTACTTTTATGCATTGGACTTGATAATATCCATATTGGGCCAGCTGCACCCCCTTGTTTGCATTAAAGACGGTGCTGCCACTTTTTTCTTTTTTTCTATTATATTGACAGGATATCTAGGGATACATTTATGCAAAAATAATATATTCAGTTTGCCAATCAAAAAGTGCCAACTCTACTTTATTGAAAATTACTTTGCCTTGCTCAGAAAAGCCACAAAGAATAATTTTTGCTCGTAGCAAGCTTCTGAATAGGTTTGGAGTCTTAGACTTTTAGCAACCAGTGGGTGACATCACCTGATCTTCACTCTCTTATGGTGTCACTCACTATGGGACAGAATAGTGACACATGGCACTAGCAATTGTGGCTTCACGGGGCAAGAAAACTACACATCATAGGAAAGGTTCTACTTTGGTAAACCCATAAGAATAAAATGGGGATATGCTCAAAGTGCTTCTTCACCTAATAATAACATGTACTTTAATGAATTTTATGAATCTCACAGAGGTTTGTTCTCCAGAGCTACACCTTCTCTTAGTACCAAAGGAATAGGCAAGCAGAATTATTGCACAAAAGCTTGTAGACATTATGCTGTAGGTCACCATAAACAGCAACCTCTGTCCACCAATGGATCTATAGGGTGACACTGGAAATACAAAAATTCCTGACTGTTCTCCACCAGAATTATGAAAAATTTCCTAATTCAAATATTCACACTTTTGTTAGGGAATTTTCACCAATGGAGAACACTTAATTTAACACAAATTAACCAAACTCAACCTATTCTAATAGGAATTTCAGGAAGCCGTAGGAAAATAGCAATTCTCTGACAATAAATTGTCATGACAGGTACTAAAAATATGATGAACTATTTATTGTACCCCTCAGATGCCGCATTCATAGCTGATCGTGGCATCTGACAGTAATAACACTGTAAAAAAAAATTTTCAATGTAATAAAATCATATTTACCCTCATCCAGATCGCAAAGAGCCGGCTGCCGACATCTTGATTGAAGATCTAGCACGGCCGACATGGTGACCTCATACTTAACCGTGCACAGGATTTCATGTGAGATCTTCAATCAAGATGGCGGCAGGCGGCTCTTCACTTTTTAATGTTTTACCACCATTCAGGGATATCACTTTGCTACCACAAAGCATGTGGAAATTTGGCTTTGCAGCGAATCGAATTTTGATCGAATTCTACTTCATGGAGTTTGATTTGCTCAACACTAGTGAAGGTAATATATAAAACAGAAAGTGCAGACATGGTAATGGAAGGATGACTAGGAACTAGAGCACCAGCATTCTGCAGGTTGGAACTAGCACGCTGAACAGAGCCAGAAGCACAGCTTCTTTCATAGTGTAGTGGTCAAGTTGGGTTACATCCAAGGGAATGGGAACAGAGCTACAGTAATCTGGCATGGGCACTACACTTTGAACAGAGCTATGCTTCTAGCTACCTTCAAAGTGCTAGTTCCAGTGCTACAAGCTGCGGGGAGCAGCTGATTAGTGGGAATGTGAGACCCCACCGATCCTGATGATAGGTCATCAACATCAAACCCCCTTTCATTGTGAATGATTGCTATGAAATATAGTGTATTGAAGGAATTTTACATGATTGTATACATGAAGCTCATATAACTGAACATGCTCTGACCTGATAATATTTGCAGTATTAGTTCCATCTATACAGAACACATGGGGGTTAACTTTGTTGTTTTCGCACAGGATAGATGTCAACATCTAAGATACACACTCAAGAGGTAGGTGATTAGCTCCAAAGTCAGTTCCAAATGGTGTTGTCTTCTGATCTTTAGGCCCCATTATAGTGTCAGGGCTTGGGTCTGACAGATGAACTTGTGGCATTGTGGCAGCACACCCTGACTTTCTGCCTACAAAGCACCCTATATGGATTATCACATAGACACAATCAGTGCTGTCACGAATCCTGCACCTCGCGGCCCTGCCTGACGTCAACTACGTTGAGCCCACAAGATACGGTTTCATCACTGGTTTCCAAGATGTGACATTACACCCTCCCTGGGAGCACATAAAGTCAATTTGGTACAGTTTACACAGACACCTCCTATCCATGCAGGCACAGAGAGGCATGGAGAGTGAGAGAGGGTGGTCCATGCGACCTCCGGCGTGACTCCACACTCGCTTACAACCCTGACAAGCTGAGAGAGCCTTTTCACTGCCTTAGTGAAACAGAGCTCTGCCAGCCCAGTAGATAGCCACCAGTCCCTCGTTTGATATAAGCCCGGTCCGCTAACAGGATTATATAGGGTGAGAAACCAACCCACAGTAGCGTATAACTATGCCGAAGCACGGACGTGGGAATTCATGGACCGAGATACAAGGACATTACAAGAATAAATCATATATTTAATTGCCTTAAGGGTGCACTAGACAATACACGATATACAGAGACAATATATACAGTGGTCGGATTGCAAATACAAGCGGTATGATACAAACAGAGTTAAACAGAGAAAAAGTCAGTTACCCGGTGGATAAGTAGTCCTTTTTGGTTATAATGATTTCTGAGTTACTGTAATCCTTGGCTGTAGTCACATGGGGGATGTCAGCAGTTTGTCCACGGTCCCTCCAAACACATTACACGATGTGGCCCCCTTCAGAGAAAGATGCTGGTCTCTGGCCTGCATGGACCTTTTCACCGGCAGTCAGTAACTCTCCTCCCTCCCTCTGGGAGGAGGCCACCCTCCCTTTCTTGTCCTGGTAGCCAAAGACCCACAAAACCCATTATGGCCACAGGCAGATCGTTCTGGGAACAATAGATCTGCCTGGGTTCCGGCTACAGCTGAAGACCAAACATGGTGCTTATTAGGTTCCTGCTGGGAGATCTCTGTATCTCCCCTTCCTGGCACCCAACCCCCAAACTATGACCAGGGGCATGTCCGTCTTGGCCCCAGAGTCGCAGATATGTAACTGGTTTGTGATGGACGGGCAATTCATAATTCCTTATGAACCCCCGGTTCTATGATGTATGATGGATTCTTTTGTTCTGATGACCAACTCAGCCCCACCACCGACATTCATCCTGCCAGAGAGGTTTGAGTTGCCATTGTGGCTGACTGAGGTATGAACTGCAAACATGTGGTCTGCTTTGAAGCCAGGCCCCCTGTGAAGTCTGCTCCCTCTGCTAGCTGACAGCAAATGGCTGGAATTAGATCATGGCTGGAATTAGATCATAACTCCACATTCCTCACAAGTGCCATATCCATGAAGATTAGAACACATTAGGGGAGATTTACTGAGGTATATTCACCAGAATTGTGGCTTAAAGGCTAAGTATACTTTTGGGGCAATTATTTTTTATGATTTCACTCTACTTATTTCAGGCTAAAAAACTTTTTTTTTTCAATTTATTAAAAATGTCTAGCCATTTTTGAGATGCAAGCATTAAACAATCTGTGTGCTTGCAGAGTGTAGCTTCTCAGTCCCATCAGCTGATGGCTCATGTGAAGCCTGATCTCTGATCTCCTGACCTCATAAACAATTTAAGCCATATTCTTCATTTAAGCCAAATTCTTATCAGTTTGATAAGATATTATCTATAATAAGTATTTGTGAGGTCAGGAGATCTGAGTTAAGGCTTCACTTGAGGGACTCAGAAGCGATATTTTGCAAACAGACTGATTTTTTTAACCCTTGTATCTCAAAAACAGCTGAACAATTTAAAAAAAAGAACAAATGTAATAATGATTTTTAGCCTTAAATGAGTAAAATGCAATTATAAAATTTCTCACTGTGGTGCTTGTGCATTTCCATCAGAAACAGCCTCCCATTGTTGTCTTTTCAGACAGTTTTAGTGACCATGTAAAGGAAGGCGCAGTTTCTGCATGAACACTGCTGGGGACTACACTGGGTTCATGTATTAACCCCATTGAATGGGACTAAAACCACTGACAGACCTAATACATTCAAAATGCAAAACAGGTCAGCCTTTGGCAGACTCTTTGGCAGATATTTCCAATGGAAAAATTAGTTCCTTGTGAACTTGTTCTTACTGGATCTTGCTTGTCAAAGTTAGGTGGGTTAGACCTTGTTCACACTTCAGTGTTTGATCAGTGATTTCCATCAGTGATTTGTGATCCAAAACCAGAAGTGAAGCCTACACAGACATAAGGTATAAGGGAGGAATTTGCACCTGTTCTGTGGTTTTAACCCGCACCTGGTTTTGACTCACAAATCACTGATGGAAATCACTGACCAAACACTAAAGTGTGGATGAGGCCATATTGGGAAGAGGGTGTAGCTTCGCTGAAAAGGAGCGTTGATTATTATATGGCAGAATGTGCCAAATAAAAAGCCAACCAGCATCAAGCATGAACCACTTTGTTAAATTTGCAGCATGTTTAGACCCTCAAGTCCAAGTTTACACCGACAAACTATTAGACAGGATTAGTAACAAAAGAAACACATCGTTCCCATTTTTAAAATGTTTTTATTAAAAAGAAAAGTCAAATAAGCAATTGTGAAACAAAATGAATATTCTGGCTGCACATGAATTCAGCGCAGATTGAAAAACACAAAAAAACTGTTTTATTATTAAATCAGATATCCTCTTTGTATCTTTTTCATCTCATAAATAAAATTATCGTTGACAATTTAGAATATGGTGAAATTATGACTGAAAAAAACCCCAGAATAAGTTCATGATTCCGCACAGATAGAAATCATTTATATACTGTAAAAAGAAAAAAAGAAAAACAAAGAACAAAAATTTGGCAGTATTTTACACATCCTATGTATAACTAAAAAAATGTGCTACAATTAATATAAAATGCTTTTACTATAAAGAAAGCTACTCCTTTTGTTTCTATACACAAAGAAAATTGTAAAGATGTCTTGAGCACAGTCCTAAACCACATGATAAATCTACTTACAACTATTCAACAAATTATATTTTTCATACTTTTATTTTTTTATCACATTTCCATGTTTTTTTTTTTTGTATATTTG
This sequence comes from Bufo bufo, assembly GCF_905171765.1. Taxonomy (NCBI): domain Eukaryota; kingdom Metazoa; phylum Chordata; class Amphibia; order Anura; family Bufonidae; genus Bufo; species Bufo bufo. The sequence goes on along the minus strand of NC_053394.1, from coordinate 331,748,793 downwards.
CACATTTTATTTAGGTATTTGTTGTTTTCCACGTATAAGAAGTATTGTTTGGTTTTGGTGGGGGAGGGGGGGGGGTTATTTCAACTATACAATATTAACAAACCTCTTTACATATTGTATATGCCTGGATGAACTCATCCCCATGCTTTCCATAGCAAATATGGTGGCCACAAGAGGTGTCTCTTTTGTTCTTTAGAAGGTACGGGAGCTTGGCTTCTTGCCTTCACCAAGTTTATATCTGCAAACCAAGCTAATTCTTTAAAGCTTGCTAAGAACAAACCACTTGTGTTTGCTCTTCGTGGTGACTGTGCCATCCTTGTTCTAGATGTCCAGTGCTGTAGACTCTCGGAAATGTCCATTCCTTCAGCCGCCATTTACAAGTTTGTGGTTCTAGGTGAGGTAGAGAGACTTGTCTCCTGGCAGAGTACTTAAAGAGAGCAAGAGAGAGATTGGATTCAGATGTTGGTTTTACTCTAATCATCAGCATCTAATCATGTGTATGGAAATAAAAAAAACTACATTTTTTATATTTTTCTGAGTGCCAAGTATGTCTCTTTTTATTATAATTTATTGTAATGCACCTCGGATGGCAACCTTTCCTTGCTATATTATCTACACAGGGTTTCAAAGGATTATCTGGTCATGAGCCCCTGGTACTTGGAACCAGGTTGCCCCAACAAACTACTCTGTTTTGTCCAATATATTTAGATAGAGCTAGGGCATTGAGTTGAATCTTGAACCCTTGGTGAATGAAAATCTAGCTTCCCGTTCTGTATGCCTCAGCTTATAAAAAAAATGGCCCCTGTATATGGGCTCCTGCTAAGACCATATCATACAGCATCCCCTAGCAGTCATGCTACCAATGTACAGGAGGTGTGTAGGCAATGTACTTCCCAAAACAATATTAAACCCTGTACAACCCCTCTTTATGCATGGACTAAAGTTAAAGCAGTGCTGGCAAGTAAATAAATATGTCACCCAGCTATAGGTGGTGCCTAAAGGGCCCCAAAGGTCAATTCAGCTGGTAGAGCCCTGGTATACATTTTTCAAAGCTTCAAGCTATGACTATACCAAATTATAAACCTATAACAAGAATAATTAACATAACATTTAAAGGGGTTTTCAGAGAGTTTAATATCCTCAGGGGAGGTCATCAATATCAGATTAGAGGGGGCCTGACTTTCAGCACCCTCACTGATCAGCTTGAGTTGCTCTGATAACAGCTGAGGCCTCTTGGCCAGTGACATCACATTCATTGGTCACATCACCTAGGCACAGCTCAGTCGCATTCAAGTGAAAACACAGGGCTGCAATACCAAGCACAGACGCTATCCAATGTACGACGATGTGCTTGGTGAGCTATGAGAAGGCTTCATCACTCAACGGCTGATTAGTGGGGGTGTCGGTCTGAATAAATGAAAGCTGCACTGTGATTGGTTGCTATGGGTAACATGGCCATTTTGTCAGCTTGACAGTTTTAATACATGAGGCCTATTCAAGTCATATTCCAATGCTACATCAACACAGAACACCTTCAAGTAACAAGGCTGGGATGACAAACACCTAATTCACAACCTAGGTTGTGAAAAATAGACTTAAAAAAAAAAAAATGGAATGGAAGGCATTGAACATGGAGAAAAATTATTCTTTGCCAGGATTGTTACAGTCTTCAGGCTTATGTTAGATTTTCAAGGTGACTTAAGTAAAAATGTAGATTGTGGAGACAAATGTAAATGAATGGTATAGCTGTTATTTCAGATTACGGGCGTACCATTTATGTGGTTATAAACATGCTGAAGAATTTCATGAAGAGCTAATAAGAAATCAAGTGATTTCTTTTTATTGATTCTTGAACAAATCGAGGAGATAAATTATCACTGTCACTGTCAAATGGAATGAATTATTGTGCTAATTTATTGGCCGCAGGTTTTGGAAATGAATGGGTTATGACATGGTTCTCTCTTAAAACTGAACTTTTTGAAGCGCCTTGGAAAAAGATTACTCCTTGTCTATTTGGGTGAATTTACCTGCAGTGGTTGATCCCACACTCTCTGTTGGGAAACTCATTGTCCCACTCTGTGTTTCCAGGGGGATTGGAGGAAGCTGGGGATCGTGGGCCAACATTGCTGGGAAATTCTGAAGGGATGTGAGAAGTCCTAAGGAAAAGTATGCAAAGGTTAGAGTTGGGAAATATCAGGTCCAGCGTCAAAAGGAAGAAAAGAGGACAGATTAGTTATCAGAATAAAGATGAAAGGTAAACTATTGAAAGGAAAGCTGGTGAAGTCCGAGGGCAGATGTTCCTAAACTTCTAGCTGACAAGCCAAAATTTAATAAAGGTTGAGCCAAATTGGTTATTATAAGGGAAAAAAGTTAGGACTCGATGACAAATTTCTTATTTTTCCTGGTGCCACTAGTGTACAACTCAGGAGCCTAATGCAGAAAGCCCGAGAGCCACACATGGAGAACATTGCCCAAGGGAACCTTAAAATCTGCTTCAGGTGAGTAGAAAGAAAATCAGGACTAAGAGAGAGACAGACATAGAGATAGTTGACCATGGAAAAAGTTTACGTTCACTTTCTTACCTGTTGACCTGTGGGAGATGAACTCATAGGTGACTGTAGTCCAATGGATGAAGGGAGGATGGGTGGTTGTGGTACTTGCTGCATATTGAGTGATTGATTAAGAAGAGAGCTGGAAGGGTGGCGCATGTGCTGGTGGATGGGAGGGCTGATCTGGAAAGGAGGTGGAGGTGAGGCACTGATGCTGGGCAACATAGATTTGGCATTGAGGCTTCGGGAGAGACTGTGAGGGTGACTGCGGTAACTCGGCAGGTCTGCTGGGGACAGAAATGAAGCCAGGCCTGGATATGGTGATGAAGATTGTGGAGGCAGATTATACATGGACTGCTTTGGGAGAATCATTTTGGAGGGTTGATTAGGTTGGGAGTTTTTCGTTTCTCCTTGGTCAGTGTAGCTCTAGGTTATAATAAAAATAAGAGCAAATTAAAATGTATACTTTCTATTTATCTATCTTCCTATCTACCTATCTATTTAAACTATCTATCTCATATCTATCTAGCTCCTATCTATCTATTTATCTATCTATCTATTACAACAAACAAAAAATAGCAGCAGCACAGTCAATGGTGGAAAAGAGTACAATTCCTCTTGGACTTCAAGCAATAAAATCCATAAGCGATATCCAAAAACAAATGATGAGGCATCACTCCAAAATCAGTAAAGGGTGTTAGACCCGTTAAACGGGTCTAACACCCTTCACGAATTTTGAAGTGATGCCTCATCATTTGTTTTTGGAAGACTATCTACTCTATCTATTCCTCTATTATACAGAATATCTATATTCTATCTATCTATCTATCTATCTATCTATGCACACATGAACTACATACAATATCAATGGAGTAAAAAAGAAAGTATAGTAAATAATAACATAAGGAATCATACATATGAATTACACCTACACCTTATATCTGTGCTAGGCTTCACCATGAGACTTGCTTCATGCTATCATATACAGTCGTGGCCAAAAGTTTTGAGAATTACATAAATATTGGAAATTGGAAAAGTTGCTGCTTAAGTTTTTATAATGGCAATTTGCATATACTCCAGAATGTTATGAAGAGTGATCAGATGAATTGCATAGTCCTTCTTTGCCATGAAAATTAACTTAATCCCAAAAAAAACTTTCCACTGCATTTCATTGCTGTCATTAAAGGACCTGCTGAAAACATTTCAGTAATCGTCTTGTTAACTCAGGTGAGAATGTTGACGAGCACAAGGCTGGAGATCATTATGTCAGGCTGATTGGGTTAAAATGGCAGACTTGACATGTTAAAAGGAGGGTGATGCTTGAAATCATTGTTTCCATTGTTAACCATGGTGACCTGCAAAGAAACGCGTGCAAGGATATTGTGGCTGCTAAAATTGCACCTCAATCAACAATTTATAGGATCATCAAGAACTTCAAGGAAAGAGGTTCAATTCTTGTTAAGAAGGCTTCAGGGCGTCCAAGAAAGTCCAGCAAGCGCCACGATCGTCTCCTAAAGAGGATTCAGCTGCGGGATCGGAGTTCCACCAGTGCAGAGCTTGCTCAGGAATGGCAGCAGGCAGGTGTGAGCGCATCTGCACGCACAGTGAGGCGAAGACTTTTTGAAGATGACCTGGTGTCAAGAAGGGCAGCAAAGAAGCCACTTCTCTCAAAAAAAAAACATCAGGGACAGATTGATCTTCTGCAGAAAGTATGGTGAATGGACTGCTGAGGACTGGGGCAAAGTCATATTCTCTGATGAAGCCTTTTTCCGATTGTTTGGGGCATCTGGAAAAAGGCTTGTCCGGAGAAGAAAAGGTGAGCGCTACCATCAGTCCTGTGTCATGACAACAGTAAAGCATCCTGAGACCATTCATGTGTGGGGTTGCTTCTCATCCAAGGGAGTGGGCTCACTCACAATTTTGCCCAAAAACACAGCAATGAATAAAGAATGGTACCAAAACACCCTCCAACAGCAACTTCTTCCAACAATCCAACAACAGTTTGGTGAAGAACAATGCATTTTCCAGCACGATGGAGCATCGTGCCATAAGGCAAAAGTGATAACTAAGTGGCTCGGGGACCAAAACGTTGACATTTTGGGTCCATGGCCTGGAAACTTCCCAGATCTTAATCCCATTGAGAACTTGTGGTCAATCCTCAAGAAGCGGGTGGACAAACAAAAACCCACTAATTCTGACAAACTCCAAGAAGTGATTATGAAAGAATGGGTTGCTATCAGTCAGGAATTGGCCCAGAAGTTGATTGAGAGCATGCCCAGTCGAATTGCAGAGGTCCTGAAAAAGAAGGGCCAACACTGCAAATACTGACTCTTTGCATAAATGTCATGTAATTGTCGATAAAAGCCTTTGAAACGTATGAAGTGCGTGTAATTATATTTCACTACATCACAGAAACAACTGAAACAAAGATCTAAAAGCAGTTTAGCAGCAAACTTTGTGAAAACTAATATTTGTGTCATTCTCAAAACTTTTGGCCACGACTGTACAGTGAGTAATAATAAACTATATAAAGAAGCATTGTGGAAGCATTTTGGGTACAAAAGTTCATAGGGAGCATGCATAATAAATAATATACCAGAAGTATAAATCTAAGAAATGTTTCTATTATAATGCAAACAGAATATACCTTAAACCTTGAAAATGCTACAACTAAAAGAGTGTAATGTAATTATAGCAATGTTTATACATCAAAGTATAATCTGTCATATTGAACTGGAACATAGTGCCTGCTCCTAAAAAATGTAAGTTATTGGGGAGGGGTGTGGGTGGGGGTGGGGATGAAGATTAATATCATTTTATGTCTGTTACCTTGGAAACCAGACTTGCTCTGTAGGCTGCAAGGGCCTTCAAATATTCCTTCTTGGCTGCCTCGGTCTTCCTTTTGTAGGCCTGCAAGATACACAACCAACCATTAAATAGGACAGGTACTTAGATGAAGTCTTACTTTATTCCTGGATGGAGTCATTATAATTTGGTTCCTATTGGCATTTACGTGGGTTGTATTTCCATGAAACATTCCAGAGTGTTTCAGGGACCATCCAGTTTGCTTTCCGTTTATATTATGGAGCAAATGGAGAATCCACTTGATCTCATAAGGTGAGGCCAAGGACACCTGGACTAATCCTACCATTCATGGGACGAACACATCTACGCATGCTTCAGTATATTCACAAACTGCAAATTTGTTGCAGAAATTTCTTGCGACTGTCTTGTTCATCTGAGTAAGGCTTGCAGAAATCCACATGCTTGCTGCCAAACCATCCCCTTTCAGAAGTATAGAACTAATTTTCAGTCACAGAAAGTTTTGCATCAGATCAGGGGTGTGTGAACATGCTTTTAGGGTGGTAACACATACTATGTATTTGGCATTTCATACTGTGTTTTTGCCTTTTTTATGTTTTTTTTTAAACCAAAATCTATGTGTGAAGGAAGCCTTATAGAATTTCATTAACCACCTTTCATTAAGGAAGGAATTATGAACTGATCATATAATACTGTAGCTTACAGTATATTACAAAACCAATCATACTTGTACATATATCTCCAAACAACCAAAATTACAATACACTGGCAAACACATTTAGATGCCGGTCTTCGTCCCTCCTGCGCTGGCGGTTCATCTGCCTAAGTTATTTAGAGGCGCTGGCCTCTACATAACTTCGGCGGACCCACCACCACTTCTAAATCTATGCCAGCTCCCTTGCTGGCGTAGATTTAGACTATTTTCTATGCCTAAAACAGGGGCCCGCCCTTTTCCCTGCACACGGCAATCTGCAACAGATGTATGCCAAAAAGTGGTATATATCTGTTCGGAAATGACCCACACAGTGTTGTATCCTCTAGGGCTAGGCAGTTGAAGGATGGAAGTGAGCATGTGCGTCCACCACCTCACTCATTTCTCTGTTCACCTCATTCAGTGAGGTGGACAGAGAAATAAAAAAAATAAAAAAAAGCAGGTGGCTTTATACAGATAGATTTAGCTGAATAACTCAGCGGCTGTGCTAAATTTACTGTTTAGGTCCAGGTGCTGTTTTGAAAAACATAAAATATTTTTCGTGGGACAACCCTTTTAAGATCTGCAACTTGTATCGGGCACTAAGAAAAATTGCATACATGTTGCAAGTGAGTTGCAGTAGCATGCAGCTTAAGTTGAGAGCTACTCAAGTGAGATTTGCAACCAAAAACTCAGCAGGTTTGGATTTTTACATCAGACATATCATGTTCACGTTATGTTAACCACACTGGCAATCATTAGATGTGATGACACAATGCAACACTGTGATGTTGGGTGACCATAGTCTCCGTGTAGCCCTAGCCTTACTGCAGTGTTGTAATGTGACCTTCCAATTTTGTTGTTGTGGGACCAAAGTCTCCACATAGCCCAAGCCTAAAGGTCAAGGATAAACCCAGGTGGGCTGTACAACTTGAATGGAGTGATTCTGATCTATTTTTACAGTCCACTAATTCTACTTAAAGGGGTATTCCCATCTAAGATGGTTTTGCCATACATGTTTTATAGATGGGGTCCCAATTTTTAATGGTAGGTGAAGACCGACAGTATTTCTGGGAGAAAACAGACCCTAGTTTGCTAATCATCTTTACTTGCATTAGTATTTGCTAATATAAGGCTCTTCCATATACTTGTTATAAGGAACCTATGCGTCACTTTCGTAATATAGACTAATAGACAGAGCCACTTGTTTGGTCTGCTGGGATTTTCTACCCACTTAAGTTCTGCTGTGTTAGCAGCTTAGTAGCAAAGGCCTGTAAGTGGTACATGAGCCTAGGAATCTTGTCTACCGGAGATTTCTGCTGGGATTATTACCGAGAGACTCACAATCCCATAACATGGCATATATCAAGCAACCTTCTATAAGTAATCACTAACATATATTAAGATGCATTATAAATGGAGTAAGATAGCAAGCAGAGGTTACAAATCTTTTAAAGGTTGCTGGACACTGTTTACTAGGACTGGTCACACTGAATATTAAAGGGAAAATAACTTATTAAATATATGTGTAAGTAATATTATTCTTAGTTTTAAGTGATTTTGACTCTGGAACTAAGTTCTAGTAATGCTATGAACTTCCTGGTGCCACCAGAGCACAATGGTATCTGGTGCCAGCAATGTCTAAGGAGCCACAGTTAGTTGGCCCTGAAAACTACAGCTATTAGAGGTGAGTGAATCGATTATAAAGTAATGTAATTTGTTGCACATTTCCTCAAAAATTCTGATTCTAGTGAATCTAGTGAAACTTTTGCAATTTGTTATGGACGAACTGATCAAAATGGTGGTCACCATTTTACAACACTGAAGACAGAGAAGAAGGCATCAGCCACCAAAAAGGGCATGTGTGTTATCAAACAGGCTGTTTGTTACTACTGTCTGTGCAGGGTTGGACTGGTCCAATAGAGTACCAGAGCATCCTCCGGTGGGCCCAAGCTCTATTACCATAGTGGGTTCCAAAGGTCCAAGAGAAAAAACCCATTTGGTTGCCTTTGGAGCCAGTCTCTTTCCAATAGGGTCTGTTCCTTTGATTCAAAACCTATTGGACTTTATTGATGATATGAGGGTTGGGCCTTAAGAATACTTTCCTCTAGTGGGCCCAAGGAACCGCAGTCTGACACTGCAGGTATCTAATGCTGTCTTGGTGTTAAACAGCTTTAAAGGGTTTGGATACAGTCCTATTAGACTTCAGGGTGTCAAACACAACTTTCAAGGCAACTGGGGCATTTTCAATTCAGTCAGAATTTATTCGGGCAGAATTTAATGGCCAATTAGAACAAATCAAAGCTTAAACATTTTGGCAAATTGGCTCATCTCTATAGAGAACCTGTCTGGCTCACAGAGTCAGTTTTTTAGGGCAGTTGGAAGACTTTGGATTGAATATATTTGGATCCAAATCGAATCTGACAACTCATTTGCACAAATTGGACCCAAAATGAATGTCAAGAAATTCACTCATCTCCAGTAGGTAAGGAGCCTGAGGTTACATCCTGAAACTCTACCAATACTGAACAACACATGAAGAAGCACCAATGCAGTTTTTCTAGATTCATAGAAAAACAACAGTTTTTCATACACCGGTGCCAAAGTGTCCTATATCAGACGTCACATCACACTTAATTACTCTAACCTTTTAAACAATAAATGGTATGGTGTATATCACCAGTAACCACATCTGCCAAAAGATTCCTGTATGGATCCATAGCTATGGAATTGCAAACTGGATCCTACAGAGCAATGGATCAGTAAACAGCAAAATAGATAAAACAACCTTGTAGTATTTTTTGAATTTGCATGTTGTAGTCTGACATTTTCAGTATTAGGATCTCTATATAATTATCAGTTTAGTTTTTATCCCTTGTCTAGGGCACCAGCTATTTTGAAAAACACAATGGCCCCACTTTCAGTATATGAATGAAAGCTCCACAGATATATCTGATTTCTTGAATCCAATGACTGGGCCACAAGGACGTTTAATATAAAGTGGCTGCATCATGCGTTGACATTTCATCCACACTAAGGATGGCCCAGTCACAATATGGGAGAATACACAGTAGCAGTCAGGAGCAGAGACTGTATAGCGTTTGAATAGTAGGGATATTTTCAAACTTTAAACTTCCAGAATCTCAGAGCACTGTACTTGGCTATCTCCAGCACTCCCAGAGAGATGAACATAAGAGGCAGCATCTCTGCTCCATTCATACATAGGACACAGGACCCCTGTTCTTGTGATCGGCGGGGTTCCCAGTAGTTGGACACCCACCAATAAGACACTTATACCTTATTTTGTGAGAATAAGTTTAAATCTTGTCACAACCCCTTTAAGATACCCTGTGATCCGCTAAGGCAGGCATGCTCAACCCGCAGGCCCCCCAGCTGTTGTAAAACTACAACTCCCACAATGCCCTGCTGTAGGCTGATAGCTGTAGGCTGTTCGGGAATGCTGGGAGTTGTAGTTTTGCAACAGCTGGAGGGCCACAGGTTGAGCATGTCTGCGCTAAGGAAAGTGCACTTACTTGTTTTTGTTCTTCACCTAAGCTGTCCCACATAGAAGCAACAATTTTGGACACGTCTCCAAATGTGGCATTAGGGTTCTGTCCCTTGATGGCTGCTTGTGTGTCCCTAAAAAATAGGGCATACGCCGATACAGGTTTTTGGGGCTCATTTGGATCCTTCTTCTTCTTTTTCTTCGGATTTTTGGGCTTTTTACCAATGTCAGCAGAAGGTCGTTTCTCTCCCGCAACCTGCAAATGAACAAATCATGTTACGTGGATTCAGGAAATGTCAGTGTTTTATCATTGTGGCTTTTTGAAGGTTAGAGGCCTACATACATGACAAGCTCCATTTTTATTTATTATTGGGAAGTTATTTCACGAAAACCTTAGTACATGGATGTCATAGAAAGGGGTACCCTCTTTTTCTTTAAAGGCTATGTACACCTTTGGGGGCAATTTTTTATTTATGATTGCATTTTAATCAATTTGAGCTAAACATCATTTTTTTTTAAATTGGTCTTTATTAAAAATATTGAGCTGTCCTGTCACAAAGGGTTAACTGTTTGTCTAGCTGTGTGAATGGTACTTTCACCTTCACTTTATGCTGATCATCTAATAACCCTTATCTCTAAGTTACTAAAAGGTCATCAACAGGGCAGAGAGCAGAGGTAAGGAGCCTGTCAACATCCTGCCTGACGGAGCACAGAGAAAATTCAGATCCTCCTACTAGATAAACTCAAAATTTTTAATAAATACTAATTGAAAAAATGAGTACAATGCAATAATACATGCCTCCAATGGTATAAATAGCCTTTTAAGTGGGGTTGTTTTGGAGATACAACTGCTTTAATACAAGACTGAATACAAATGTGTACTAACTATATTTTCTACCATCTGAACAACCCTAAATGTATTTTGAATGGCTTACTTTATAGTGGGAATCTGTGTCCTCCTCCTGGGTGGAGCTAGAAGGTGAGGGCGTGGCTGACTTACTACCAGGTGGAGAGGGGGACCCGTGAGTAACTCCACTCCTCATTCCCATTTGGGAGATGAACTGTGATTGGCTGAGTGCACTCATGTGACTGGGGAGCATTCCAGATCGGTTTATCAAGGAAACCTGATGGTTGTGATCATAAGTGGATCCTTCCGAGTGGACCAGCTCTTGTATCTAAAAGGTAGAAATGAAAGAATAAAAGTAATGATTACCTAAAAGAAGAACTAGAATATCATCATCTTCAACATCTTATTTTTATACAATTATGATCATCTTTCATTCATATCAATGTCAGTCTTTACTCCAAAACCGATGAGGGTAATGTACAGTATCAGTCATGTAGGCCAAAGTCGCATATGCTGGCACAACTGCAGTTTTGCAGCAAAATTTTCAGCTTTTTTGCCTTCTTCACTATTTTCACCAGTTTTACAAAAAGTGGGCAGGAAAAGGACTGGCTGCTGGTGGGTTACTCGCACTCACTGACACATTTAACAATATGTATGCCAGAAAGCTGGTGCGCATTACACCTGAAATCTACTCCGGCTCCCTGAACTCCTGAAGGTCCTCCCAAATTCTTACCTCTTTATACAGTAATTCGTGTGCCATTGGGGTTTGGTAAGAAATGCCATACTTAATACATTCCCCCATAGTCTCTTCATCATAGGTAAGAATATTAGGGATGGTAGACGAACCACAAGGCTCAGTAATATAGCCACATTATGGCTCCTTACAGGATCTGTTTGTTTAGTCCAAGGATAGAATTGGATCAGTAAAGCCTTTCTGAAATCTTTGGGACAGGATCCCATTCTGTCTATGGCTCCTGCGTGTAGCTGTGATACCAAACTCATGGATTTTTATAGGGGAGATTCACACCTGGCAGATTTGCTGCAGAAATTTCTGCAATTGAAAATCAGTTGAGCATTTTGATGTGAATCCCATAGATTTCTTTCTGCGCCAAATATGCCAAGTATGAATTCACCCTTTTAGCTTGTAAAATGGCACTCTCGAATGAGTGGCAGTATGTGGGTCCCTATGTGTACAAATTTTGTCTGCCATTTTTACCAGTAAAAAAAATGCCATAATAACTGCACGCAATTTTTTGGCCACCTGTATTTTTTTTTTTACATGTTTTTCCTTTTTGCAAACAATTACGCCAGTCTTAGTTGCCCTTCCCTAGTGCTGCCATAGTATACGGCTAATTTATGACGAGGGATAGTTTTTCATCTGCTTTTTCACCTGTTTCCAGGAGAAAAAGTAGTAAATTTGCACCTAACACTCCCCTGGTCCAACCCCAATCTGCCCACCTGTCACAAACACCGGTGCCACAAAATATTATTGTATTTTGTACCCCAGTGTGTTTGACCACTAGCTTTCTCTTCATGGCATTTTGTCCTCAATAGAGAGGGTAATGTTAAAATTCCTGAAAAAGACAGGAGTTCCAGCATGCTGTGTTTATGAAAAAATAAAAAAAATAAAACACCACCTAATGACGAAAAAAGCCAGTAGCAAAAAAAATGTTTGTCACATTCCTGTTTTCTATAAACCTTCAGCTAACGTCTGCATAAAAATGCATAAAAAACACATCTGCACTAAAAACGCAAACGTGCAAAATAACGCCAGCAAAAACCAAAGCGTGAAGACAACCTTAGGGCTCATGCACACAGCCGTGGTTTTGGTCCGCATTATTTGCTGATCAGATGCGGACCCATTCATCTCAATGGGGCCGCTAAATAGGATACGGTCGTGTGCAGGAGCCCTTAAAAATGTTTAGGTATAGTATGTTGAAGGAAGTTCCTCACCTTCCTTAAATTCTCCTAATGATATTTACTAGAAGAGATGCCCCTCACTGACATAATCTATCTCTATTAGTTTACATGCTGCACAAATTGCTTTGCGGAATCATGTCTTTAATTATCAATTAACGACTCATTAGCAGCCTGATTGAGCCACAGTGTGATGTGAAGTGAGGGAATCATACACAATCCAGCTGATTAGTGTCATTAACCGGGGACGGTGTTATGGAGTCTGAAATGTTACCTAGCTTCCAAAAACACAAGCATGTGGAACAGAGCACTGGATAAAATATCTGTACATGACATATCAGAATTCAGAGCCATAAAACACTTGGACCCTAAGTCCAGTGTGGTTGGTAACACATGGATGTTGTAGAATGCCATGTGTCATCTGCCATAGGTTTTAGGAACCCTGCATGGAGGTACTTGGAATCCTGACGCTCCCGTACCATAACATTTTATGCTTGCACAATTATCAAGTATGACTTATTTGCAGTTAATAGAAACATACTGTAAATAGCGTTTCGGCAAAGAATGGAGGCTTCCATTGTCTCTGGGTCTAGGCTTTGTTCACACTGTTTATAATAGAAACCTTGACATCAGTGCCAAATCCATCACAAGACAGACACTAACGGTGCTCATCAGACCTCACTGACTTAGACCTCATGCAAACAACTGTACCAGTTTTGCAGTCTGTAAACCGCAGATCTGCCAAATAAGGATACTGTCCATGTGCCATTCGCATTGTTTTATGGACCCGCACAGGTGACATCCATGTTATGTCCATATCCATTTGTCCATTCTGCAAATGATAGAATGTGCCCTATTCTGGTCTGTTGAAGTCAAAGGGTTCACGGATGGCACATGGACGGTGTCTGCATTTTGCGGATCTGCATATAATTGGTCAATATAATGGTGTCCTTTGGGGTTCTGTTGAGATAGCTTTTAGGATCCAGGGGCGTATTGGCCATAGACCTTACAGGGAAATTTCCCGGTGGGCCGATGCCCAAGGGGCTGCCTGGGCCCTCCTCACGGCTGGCCAGTGGAAGTTTTTGGGAATGTATTTTGTGCTGCTGGGGGCAGTATTTTGTGATAGACTGTGGTATTTGGCTCTGTTGTGGTGGTATAATGTGCCACAATATGGTATTGGTGGTCCTGCCTTCCATCAATTTGGACCCAACTACAAAACGGGGCCACTTTTAGTATTTTTTCCAGGGCCACTTTAAGTTCCCAGTCCGCCCCTGTTTGACGGGAGGAATAACATTGCATACTGCCAGTGGCTTGTAAAGTGACTTACTGCTACCCTTCGTAACCCTACAGTAGGACAGATAGTTTTACCAGCTGATCTCTCAAATGAATGGCCAACCATGGAATGGACCATGTGCACCATAGCCAAAGCTCTTTGGTAGCAGCTCTTTGATCTGACCCATAGAAATGCTCCTGATAAGACGTCTGTGATGTCCTAATCGGGCATATGAAAAGAGTCTGTCATAGAGCGATAACCTCCACAAGTGATATGGCATCTACTAGAGATGAGCGAATTTCCGCTTATGAAATTCGTTCACACTTTGTTTGTTGGTAAAAGGTGAATTGCGTTATGGATTCCGTTTCCATGGACCATAACGCAATTCTATGACATAATGCATAACGAAAACGGGACAGATCTGTTTTGCAGCCCATAGACTTCTATTATGACGGAATGAATAACGGAATGCCTCTTAAGGCATTCCGTTATGCATTTCGTCATAGAATTGTGTTAAGGTCCGTGGTAACGGAATCCATAACGCAATTCACCTTTTACCAACAAACGAAGTGTGAAAGAATTTCAAAATATAAAAATTCGCTCATCTCTATCATCTACAATTGAACATAGGTCATCTACTGTACGATATAATGTATGGCTTCACATCAGGTTTTCACTGGCCTTCAGAGCAACATGGTATTGCAAATGAATCACAGGCTTTGGTTCACATCACCTTGTGCTACATGGACATTTCTACTGTGTGGTGGCCATCCTAAGCCAGTCATATGCCACCACTTTTCCAACATCATGCAACCATTCCCATTGACAAGTTATGAAGCTCCTTTCTGTAGCCTCAACCATCATGCAACTTTGATTTGATATCCGAGCCTTAGGTCTCTCTATCTGTCAACCCACTGGCTTGGGCAACATGTTTCAAGGCAATTTTGGGATCAATGATTTTTTTATTTCCTGGAAATTAAGAATGCCAATACATTTTCGATATTACTTAATCCTTAAAATATGGAAATGACAGATATGTAGCCCTCTTGTTTGAAATACTTGGAAGGATTAAATTATCTGTAAATTACAATCTAAAGGGAGCAATAAGCATTAAGCACTGAGTGGCTTATAGGTAACATTTCCATCTCCAACCTCCCGGTGTAATAGAGATTTCCTGCGTGTAGTCTCGAGCTGTCTCCGTGTGTGGAGTAATGTCTGCTTACACACAGGTGCCCAGCTGCTATTGTTAAACCAGCAAGCATTTAATTGAAACAAACGACCATAATAATGGTACATTATCTCTGCAGGCTTGGAGCCATAACAGTTTTAATTATTGAGTTAAGAGTCAAACTAATTTATCCGTTAAAATAACAGAAGCGCCTTTGCTCGCTCTGATCAGCTTATTAGAAGTGGGAATATCAGGGGAACAGCGGGACAAGACTACGAGACAAGCAGGGACTTGTTCTGCCATTCATGAGATACATGATGATTTTCAGGATGGAGAGTGATTATTATATTAGCTAGGTTTAGACTGAGGCTGATAAAGAACTTATAAGTCTAAGGCCTCAAGCATATGACCATATGCTTTTTGCGGTCTGCAAATCACAGATCTGCAAAATATGGATGCGGTCCATGTACCGTCCACAATTTTTGCAGACTCATGGACTTCAATGGTTCGCATTTTGCAGATAAGTCTAGGACATGTTCTATGTTCTTGCGGAAAGGACATATGGATCCAGAAAGCACACTAATGATCCAGGTGATATCTGCATCCATATGTCCATTCTGCAAAAAGGTAAAACATGTCCTAGAGTTGTCTGCAAAATGTGGACCACGGACCTATTTAAGTCAATGGGTCCACGTGGCTGGCACAACATGGCCAGAGTGGTTTCAAGGTAAGATTGTACAGACCAGGAACATGGAGAGATATATGATGCTGGATGTTTAGAACTGCGTAATCTGGAGAATATAAATGACAGCAATTAGTTCCCTTTCAGGAGCTGCTTGACACCACCACACTCCTAAATCTAGCAACAGGAGGTTGTGGTGCCCCACACCAGTTCTGTGACCTGAGTACATCTCCAGCAATCCTTGTGTACTAACATTATAGCACATGTGGAGAACAAATTGCTGTGCAGTTTCTCACCACCAATTAAAATGGGTGCTAGACCAACCCTTGCTCCAGGGATCCCATTGCAGCTGGATGGGCTGCCTGTCTCTATGGTAGTACAGCTAGATTCGGGGACAGGAACAATAGCCTAGGGAAGGAATTGATTCCATGCAAAAATTGCAATACCAAAAGGGGATAAAACCCCCACTGGTGACCCAGACGTTCACTAATAGGGTGTTAAGTTTTAACTAATGAAATAAAATATGTTGTTTTAATAGCCTTAGAGTTGAAGGGTGGCCACCAGTGGGGATTTTATATCCTTTTGGCATTGTAATTTTTGTCTGATGGTACTTACATCCTTGAACAGGGGTAGACTAGAAATTAAAGTGGTCCTGGAAAAAAGCTAAAAGTGGCCCCATGTTGTAGGCGAGCCTAAATTGACAGGAGGCGAGGCAGCACAAATAGGAAGGGGCAACACAAGTAGGAAGAGGTCATCAATACCACAGTGCAGCAGAAAATACTTTCCCAGAAGCTGCAACGACTACGGTGAGTTCTGTGGCCTCTTTACAACATACCAGTCATAGCTCTGTACATTGTATAGCGGCTGTGTTTTTGGTATTGCAGCCCAGGTCCATTCACTTGAAATGGACTGATCTGCAAATAAGCCACTTAACTGATGAACAGAATGTTATTGACCTAGGAAGACACTGCAGCCCTCGATGAGGATCACACTGATCAAATACTGATGACCTATCCTGAGGATAGGCAATCAATATTGAACTCCAGGAAAATCTCTTTAAGAACTGGTAGGTACCTCACTACCTTTCTTATAGTTGGAGAGGTGCAGGTTTTGACTGGGTGAAGACCAATGGGCTCCAGCTTTGACCAGCTGCACTGGTCTCCTCTTCTCCTTGATGACCCATCAATCACAGTAATTGACACATAAGAAAATTCTAGAGTCTCTAGACAAACACATGAACCAATTTAAATGATGGAACAAAAAAGGAATACTCTGATCATGAGGATGGGAAGTATATTTTGTCTTATATATTTGCATAAAATAATAGCGTACCCACACATACACAGCCTGTAAGTGCCAATGTCTTCTTACATCCACCTGGTGTTTACAGAAAACAATGAAATTCATGAGCTTGGCCTTAACACTGCGTAATATAATCTGTATGGTCATTGCAATTCTTCTGGAGCACTATTTGCAAAATGGATCAATAAGGAGAAATCCAGTGAGAAAATGTAATGCTATTACAAGAATAGAATTAGACCTTGTGTGTGTGTGTGTGTCGATAGACAGATAGATAGACCAAATATTTACATAGATAGAGGTGAGATAAATAGATAGATAGACAAAAGATAGATTAGATAGTGTAATAAGGTACCTGGAATCATTGTGGATGATAGGTACGTGTTCCTGACCTCAGTGGAGTAAGAGCCGTTTTTTATGTGTCAACAGCAGTTGCTGTTTGACACCTTGATACTTAGCATGGCTGTAATAGCTGATCCGGGACGGCTCTTACTAGGAGTAGTCAAAGTGCTGGATGGGTGACTACTCCCCACGTTCCAAGCCGGGTTTTGCATAAAAACCAGCCAGCACTGCCAGGTGGAGAGGATTACCTCCGTCTGACAGTGGAGCTCAGGAGGTCTGTGTGCTGGGATCTGAGGCCTGTGCTGGGCTGGAGAGCGGAGACCCATGTGTCAGGGGAACAGGCCGCCTAAAGCCTGTATTTGAACTTTCTGAGGCAGAACTGCCACCAAGGTGACTTTTGTTTTATTAATTTGCCATTGGGTGTGAAGTAACACCAACACTGCAAAAGCGATGTTTTGTTTTTGGCATCATGTGTGAATAAACACTGAAGTTTGAATTACAAACTTGTACTTTGCCTCTGTACTGCGCCTGCTTATCCTAACTACCAGAGCGAATCCCCACAATAGATTGATAAATAGATACATAAATAGAGATGAGATAGATAGACAGAAGATAAATAGATTAGATATATTGATAGATAGACAGAAGATAGATAGATTAGATATATTGATAAATAGATACATAGATAGAGATAAGATAGATAGATAGCAGAGCTGAATTTGATCTCTTAGAAACTCAGTCGTTCTACAATGGCAAAACTAGCTCTGCTACATCTATATTTATTCACACATAACTAATACATCACAATCTTTTTTGTCAATTTCTTTTCTTTCATTTAATGAATAAAATGTGTAGCAGGCCATTTTTAGACAGGTATTTCTACAGTGATCTATTTGGTTCAGGAGAATCATGGATGGTCCAAGTGATCTGGTTGTAGAATAAGTGCTGAAATAAGACCACGTAAATGTGTCTGACACCAATTTAACTTATTTGAGAAGCACCACCCTTATGTAGATTGTAGCAAGCTATATAAGAAGAATCAGTACAAGCCTATAAAACACATTACAGAGATTAAAGGGGTTGTGCAATATATATATTGATGACCTATCCTAACGATCGTTCATTAATAATACTACTGCACAGACCTTTTAAAGAGGAGCCCTATAACAACAGTGGGCCAGCGGAGCATACACGTATGTTAATATTTTTGTGTATGTACATCTATGTATATACTGTATATGTGTATTTCTAATGCACTACAGCCACGTACATGTACAGTATATCTCACTATTAGTGATGAGCGGCAGGGGCAATATTCAAATTTGGGATATTTTGCAAATATTTGGTAGAATATTCATCATATATTCACAAATTCGAGATTATTTTCTTGATCGCGAAAAATCGGCAATGTAATATTCGCATAATGCGCGCGAAATACAGGCGTGGGTCACTATAGCTACATTTTTCAAGCTGCTAGAAGTTTCCTGAGACTGTAGAAAATGGTTGGCATGGCAGAACATTACAATAGCTTTATATGCAGATAGAGTGCTCCAATATATTCGCGATTGCGAAATCGGCACTAATGATGCGAATATTTAGGCGCAATACGTGCAACTTCACATTTTAACAGGTCTGACTACTTATTAGTGATTGGTGCACTAAGTATTGTTGTGAACTTGTGACACCATAGCACTATGTATGTATATAACATACATACATAAATACATACATACATACAGCACTATGTATATAGCATGTATGTATGGGCAGCAGACTATATCACTATATAACCTACACTGACTATCTGTATTATATATATATAAGCTAACTAACTAACTAATGTAATGACACAGTAAAGCAGAGAGCACAGCAATAACACTACTGTCTTTCTCAGATCTGAAAAAATACTGCATACAAGGGCTGCTGGGGAGCTTCTTATATAGTAAGGGGTAGGAAACTTTCCTATTGGTTGCTAGGGATGTTGCTAAGCTCAGACAAATATATTACAGCCTTCTCATTGGCCGACAAACAAGAAGGGAGGTTACTGATGAAAACAAAATCTAGAATATTAAAAATTACGAATATATATCACAATATTCTAAATATTCGCGATTAATATTCACTATTTGAATATTCACGCCCAACACTACTCACTATGTCCAAAGGCCAACAGATCTTCAGCACAGCAGAACCAAGTGTATAAGCCAGTAGATGTGACATTAAATACATACATAGCCAGCCACCCTTCCACTATAGCAGTATATACCTTACATTCAGAATTGAACATGACATTTCCCCCCGAATGCCACAGGGCCTTCTGTAATAATGAGCGCTACCTATAATAGTGAATTCCACATATATCCTCCCCCCCAAATAGTGATCGCTACATTGCTCCGGTAACAGTGAATGCTATAGTGAGGAACATGACAATACTCCATTTCCCAGGGTCCAGAGAATAGTCTTACTTCCTGCCATGGCTATGACATAACTACATGTGCTCAGTCCATATGATGACATTTCCAGTTTTTCTGAGCAGCCAATGACTCCAGCAGATCTGCCAGCTCCTTGGCACTGACCTAAAGTGAAGTGGAAAGTTATTATCACTCTTTACCACTCATCAAGTTAGGTATTTTCTCCTGGACTTCAGGGGTCCTAACATCAAGGAAGCTTCTGGAGCCCTTAGGCACTGGGCTGGTCATTTGAGTCATTTCTCTAAACCTCAGGCCTAGGGGTTAGGGGTATATTACAGTAATTACTTATATACTTTTTTTTTGCATGCAGTTATATACATTTGATGTATGGCATTGCCTAAGAGGACAGTAGGCAGGGTTTAGACAATGCAGTTTATGATACATAATTTCTGCCAAAAGGAGCCAGTCCTGAATAAAGTTATAGTGTAAAATTGGATAAATTATTATAAAATAGTATAAGGATGCCTGAAACATGGCCTTAGAAATGTTTACATTAGCTGCACTAGAAAAGTGTAGAAGACAAATGAAGGAGATAAGCGAGAGGTCATGAGAACTATGTGATGAAGTTTCATCCGTAGAATGGAATAATGGATGATTTCTTAGGTTAAGAAACATTTTCAATGGTATCGTTATAGGTTGATGGAGCACATGCATTGATCATTGAGGTTCTAGAGCTACTGAATGAGTTGAATAACCCTGGAAGAAGTCTCCTTCAGTCAGAGCATCAACCTCCATTCTCTGTTCCTCCTGACGTTCCTCTTTGCCTTCCTTTGAGCAGAAACATGACTTAGAAGTTGCTGATTAAGTGCTTTCAGCCTAGCACGATGTGGGTTGATTGCTTGTGCTGTCACCATTTGACCACCAGGCTTATTAAAGTATAAGGAAAAGCCCACTTTCATTGAAGTCACTCCTGTCTCGCCAAGAACAATCTGTATTCTCCCCGGGAAATATTCAAGCCTAATTGCCTGACGCGGTAACCACTGCAAATTTGGCAGCCTTTCAAACACACGCAGAGTGATATTTTAATTACCCTATTAATATATACACACTGTTTCGTACAGTCAACCTCTCCAATGGCGTCAGACAAATGCTTTACTTAATGAACTGACTCATTAGAAAATAACTTTCAGGTTCTTTTTACCAGCTTCTACTATACTGTGTCTGCCAAAGGCTCCTCCTGAAGCAGTTGTTCCCAGCTCCAGTATAATGAGCCTTCATGTTTATTTAGCAGCTGCAAGACGAGATATTTCCCCCTGAATTCTCAGATTTACTGGTGTTAAAATCAGATAGGATCTGAAGGACTCTTGATAGGGATCTCAAAGAGGTATTCCCTTCTTTCTATATCATTAGGATATTTCATAACATAATGTGATTATGGGGGTCTGGCCTATGTCTTCAGCTTGTCAGCGATCCTTACCACCCGCCAAGCAGGGAACTGCAAAACAGGCCTACTGAATTGACTGGGGCTGTGTTGGGGTTCCCTGCACAATGGTTGGCTGGGAGCGCTGCTGTTCAAGAAAAATATATAAGGGAACCGCAACATCCAACCACTGTTGGACCCAGCAGTCATACCCCACCACCCTGGTGGTAAAATAAATAGTGTTTTTAATAAAATTAATAAAGTAAAGAAAGAAAAAAAAAGTGATGAAATATCCTAGTAATATTATGGAAACATCTCTTTACAGATATTACTGGTGCTTGAAGCATACATGTGCTCTGATAGATCATATTAGGAGTAAAGGTAGAACATGGGTTTTCATTTTGACTCATGAACACGCCTGTACTCTGGACCCGTGTTGGATCAACACAGCACAACATTAAGAGATGGCTATAGGTCCTTACTGTACATCTGCCTCTAATTAGTTATGGAGTTGGCATGCTCCGTTGTCTTCTCTATTACAGAGACATCTTCCTTACAAAGACACCATATACAGTAAACAGATGACCCTCAAGTCCATCGTATGGATCCACACAGTTGTTTGCTTCAAGGTATTGGTATTTATATTACTTGTTTATAAGCACTTTTAGGACTTAACCAGTTAAAAGGGCTTTCTGGAATGATTTAAAAAAGCCACCATAGCCTCCATACTATGGTGTGGGCTTTAGAAACCTGGACCGCCCACTGTAAGTATACTGCAGGTGGTCCTTAAAGGGGTTCTCTGGGAATAATTTAAAATGGTGGACAGAAACCTGCCCTAGAATGTGAGCAGGACTGGTTGCCTCCACTTGTAGAGCTTCCTCCTAGGGGGTTGAGGGGACAGGGCCTCACTACACTACTCTACATTAGACGGTAATGATGTCATCCTGCCTATGATATGACATCATGGCTGAGCAGCCTGACAGAAAAACTCACCAATATATAGTATATGCAAGAGCCAGAGCCTAATGTGCAGTGAGACCCTGCTCCCTCAACCCCCTAGGCAGCTCTGCAAGTGGTGGTAACCAGTCCTGCTCACATTCTAGGATAGGCTGCTGTCTGCTATTTGAAATCATTCCCCGAGAACCCCTTTAAGGACCACCTGCAGTATACTAGGCAGTAGGCAGTCCAGGTCCCTAAGGCCCACACCATAGAATATTTATAGTGCGTGATTTAGCCGACTACCTGATCAATTGGACAGCTGAATGTTGGGTCCCCCACAGTGAAAGACTGTCAGGAAGCCTGGAGAGAAGACAGAATCTGTTTCAATCACTTTTGTCTTCTCTGTCCTTGCATGCACAGTGCTGTCTCTATTTGTCCTAGTGATTGTGTGACTGGTGACAGGATTTTCGGGATTACATTGCTTGGAGCACTCTGCTGGATCTAACTAGACCCATCACAGCACTAATAGCAACTATTGTCACTGCATCTGGTTAGGTTTTCCATATGCAGTCCCCGTTACAGTGGAAAATTATAATGCAAAAACAAAAAATTATAATTATAAGATCTTTTCTAACCTTCAAGGGACAGAGTATAAAAAAAAAAGCTCCCCACATAAATTATTCTCGTACCATTAGCCAAGACCCAATTACCTGACATTGGACATGTAATATACTGTATCAACATTTACGCTAGGCAATGATGAACTCAAATCGAAAGTCTATTTTAGAGTAATATATTATTACCAGAAAAAATAGCTTATGTGTAAAAAAGCATATTTTTCATATTTGTTTCAATTTATAAGCCTAAAATGTAAAAATGAAAAAGCTTAAAGTATGTGTATCAAAACGATATGAAAAAGAATCCGAAATGATTCCTTTCAAAAACACAGAAAAAATCATGTTCCTAGCCCAACAAATAAAAAAGCTACTGATGCATGTGAAAAACAGCTAAATTGTGACATTCCTATAACTTGGTCTTTCCTTTCTCACCCTGTCATGATGGTCCACGTACTGAATGTTAAATTCTCTTAATTACGCATGGTATGCGAGCAGAGAATCTGTTCCAATAGTCTGATTACTCTATGTAATTACAAATTATTATTGGCCATGAACAGTTATCTCATAATGACCTTAGTGATTCTCTTTATGCATCGTCCTCCATTGGATACTGTATTACAAAGGTAGTTTCCCCAAGAAGCGTTACTTCAAGGGCAGAGTATATATGTAAGGCCCCATTCACAAAACCGTACTTTTCTTCTGCATCTTGGATGCAGACCCATTCATTTCAATGGGGCCACAAAAGATGCGGAAAGCACATTGTGTGCTGTATGAATCCTTATGTCTATTCTGTGGCCCCACAAAAAAAAAAAAAAAAAACATGTCCTATTCTTGTCCATAGGAATTTGTCCATAAGAATAGGAATTTGTTCCACAGTGTGGGACCTGCGGAAGGGGAAAATGCGGGATGCACACGGTCAGTGTCCATGTTTTGGATTCGCGGTTTGCGGTTGTGTGAATAGACCCTAATGTTGTACTATGTGGAGAAACTATGATGGCACAATTTCTGCCTCTAGCTCTGTGGTGTGCATGGGGCCTAAGACATCAAGTGAATGTATTGACGCATCTTTTTTTAGCCAAGACTAGAAGTAGATCGAAAAAGAGAGTAGAATATAGAAGGGAAGGGGTTGTCTACAGCTTTCGGTTTCAGTGCATTTGCAGACTACGGTAACTGCAGGCTCTCTGCTTCACACTGGATCCATCAGGGAGCTGCTCTGACGGCTCGATCTGTAGCCGTCTGAGCTCCTGACAGCTCATAAACGGTCATGTAATCTAAATTCTAAATCAAACTGATAAGAACAGTAATAACTAATCAGTTTGAAAAATTCTTATCAAATTGAAACTTGGAAATTTTGAGCCGTTAATAGCAATGTAATAATGAAAAAATAAAAAAACGTGATGAAACCATCCTAATCTTCCTCTGTCAATTCTGAAGTCAGTTAATCTAATGATTTCCTATTTCCTTTTTTTAATCACAATGTTAAAGCGGATAATCATTCATCCCCTTATAAATAATATATGCCGTTTTATTTGCTCATGAGTTCTTAGGAATATTAAGAGAACTGACAGCATTTTGCATGGCAATAAAACCTTCATTGCCTTTTGCTAAATTATGCAATTAACTTGCACCTCGTTGCTTGTGTTTTATTATTTGCTTTCTTTATAACTATAGTCATTTACAATGCACGGTGGATGCGGCATTAATAAGTCACCTACGTATTCCATAAATGTATTATCACAGGGTTCCAACCAGTGCCAGCCATAAAATATGATAAAACAGCACATAAACTCTGCTTATGGAAAATTTTTCAATATTAAAATAAATTTTCAAAAATGAAATTTAAAGTGGAATTATTGATATTCACCATCTGGGACTGTAAGGGTTATTGGCAGAGGGGAGAATATTCATCTTGTTGAGGGTGAGCTGTATATATGAAGCCTGTCAGTGTGTTCACTAGAAAGTTATAAATGGTCCTTACTACTCGGGGCCTTCATGCAAATCCAAACAAATGCAAATTTTCTCCATAATGAAACATATTGAATAAATATTGTAATAAGATTCCTCAGGAAAATGCAAAATTTATGGCAGAAATGTGATATTTCCAAGCACGGAGAGTCCCACTGCCATTAACTCTTAGGATGCGAGAAAGTCTTCGAAAGGGTAAATAACTGATTATTAAAAATTTCCAGTGAATTTTTGGATTTTTTTTTTCTCTTTTCACGTTGATCCCAGTTTCAACCCTTTTATATGGACCCTGAACACATAATGGATGAAAGGGAGAAAATATAAATGTATATGTATTTTTTCTCCTCCTGACCTCCCCCCTCATTTATCATCATGTATGTGTGAAACCTCTTTCCCTAGAGATGATAAAAGAATTGAAATTTTTTTTTTCTCTTATCGGTCATCTATTTTCCAAGCTCAAGCCATTACTCTCTTCCCCATGGTTGCCGGGCAACAAGAAATATTAATAGTTGCCTTTATTAGCTTAGCTGTAGCAGGCTCGGGCTCCGGGATGAGAAAATTGGAAACATAAACGTGTTACATAAATCTCTCAACCTTTCAGGCTCAGCGTTAGTCTCTGTTTTCATAATGATTTATGGAAGCAATGGTTCATTTATGAGAAAAAGGAGTGTGAAATAAGAAAATGGAACATTACCCCCAAAAGACTGTTTGAAAATAAATAATTGTGGCTGAGCAGTTAGATATGTGGAGAAACATCTCAGGGTCTTTTTTTATTTTCAAGGTGGTTTTGAAAAATGTAACAGAATAGTAATTCCCCCCCCCTTTTTTTTCTCATCAAATCTACCAGTTTATGACCATATTACAGGGTCAGTTACACGTGAGTTAATGGTGACCCTAGGTTTAACGGGGTGAAGTGCTTGTCTGATGTCCAAATAAAGTGCCCTTATGGTCCGGAGAAGTTTCATAGATATCAGGGTCAACCCTTGTGTGGGATGTAAAGGCAATGACACGTTTAATGTGTTGGACCTAAGCGACCGTAAATAAGCTTTTATTGGCAAAAGTTATGGTGCTATCCATGAATGACATGTACAGATAAAAGGTTCAGCTCCGTAAAAAGTGACCTTACAAAAGTGACGAGATAATGTGACAATATGGAGGGGGTCAGGGCAATGACATACTTGGGTGTAGATAAAACATGACCCACTTTTTGCGGGATCATCAAAAGTGACCCTCTGGTTCAAGAAAAAAAATCACATTAACTGAGGACAATCTCGGACTAGAGTTCATTGGACCTACCAAAGAAATTATTCTAGAGGCTCAACCCCTTTGTCATCCATCTAGTCTAGGTTTTCAGTCGAAGAAATACCAGATGATTGGCTCCAAAAACAGCTCCAAATGTGTGCCTTTGCGGCCCACTATGGTATTAGAGATGGGGCCCATCGGAGGATCCTTTAGCACTCTGGTGGGCCAGTCCAACTCAGACTGAGGAATGAACAGAACACTTACCTGGTGACTTTTTCACCTTTTCAGTTGCAGATCCACCAATTTCCAGGCTCCTCTTCTGTCATCCAAGATGGTTGCACCACTTCTCAGACTACCTGATGCCTACAGTGCATTTGTTAGCCCACATCACTTCCTTCCGCCCTCAGATTGGCCAGCACTGCTCACATGGGCAGTGTGGGTCAATCCAATTGCAGGGCTGAACAAGCAGGAAGTGTCCTGGACTACCAAAGCACAGTGTGCATTGGGTAGTCTGAGAAGCGGTGTGGCCATATAGGAGGACAGAAAGAATGAGTAGATCTGTAGCTAAAAAGATAAAAAGGAGGATACTAGTAAGTGTTTGTTCTCGAGTTATTGTTACTTTTTTCTTTATTCTTATTTATATGGAAAATTAAGTGTAACAATACAGGGCCAAATGAATCTCTCGGCCATAGACCTTACAGGGAAATTTCCTGGTGGGCCGGTGCCCAGGGGGGCTGCCAAAATCTCCTCTCTGCCACTGGCAGACTGCACATGCTCTCCGGAATTCAACTGCTGTGGTCTGCATCTCATCTCCTAAGCCCCTGCTCCATATTTTAATCAGAGACAACTGGAGAAGGAGACAGAAAATGGTAGCTATTTATGGCCACCACAAAGGGACAGCTTTTGGAGCAACATATTGTGCTGCACTGTGATATATAGTTCTGATGGGGCAGTATTTTCCCCACCTTCTGTCAATTTGGACCCCACTACAACAAGGGGGCTATTTTATTTTTTCAGTCCGCCCCTGAGGATATTTAATAAAATCATTTCCTTATCGTCCTCAGGCAGGACACAGCAGAATATGCTGCAGTATTTTCTCCGTCCAAAATTCCGGAACACTTGCCGGAATGCCGGATCCTGCATTATTTTCCATTGAAATGCATTAAGTGTTCCGGCAAAAAGGATCAGGTTTTCCAGTATGCGCATGCGCAAACCTTTAAGAGTGCAAAAATATATACCGGATCCGTTTTTCCGGAT